>NW_015177038.1:106451-116315 GCF_001447785.1 Gekko japonicus | reverse complement strand
GCAGTGTACATACAAAAGCAACTTTCTTGTGTACATCCCTTGCTGGATCCATAACCTGAGAGTACAAATTGTATATGGAGGTATGGTTGCCAACTGGTTTGGGGAAAAATGCCCTGTCCTTTTAATAGAGCGTGGAAATTAATAGCTGAATCTTTTCTTGGCATGGAGGTAAACATCCCAGTCAGTGTGGGGTGGTGGTTAAGAGTGGCAGCCTCTAATATGGAGAACCAGGTTTGATTCCCCACTTCTCCTCTACATGAAGCCTCCTGGGGTGACCTTGGGCCAGCCATTGTTCTCTCAGAACTTTCTCAGCCCCACCTACCTCACAGGGTAGGTGCTTGTTGTGGGGAGGGGAAGGGAAGGCGATTGTAAGCCCCTTTGAGACTCCTTAGGGTAAGGGAAAGAAGTGTATAAAACCATTTTCTTCTTCACCCCATTAAGCTTTAGTTAAAGGGACAGGACATTGTTTTTCCAGGCCAGTTGGCAATGCTGTGTGAAGGTAGGTGCCCACCTATTTTTGCATCTATATGCAAATTGGCTATTCAGCATAGCCAACTATTTATGCTGGGCATGATTGGCAAGAATGCATATACCCTGTGGCATTCCAGGGAGCAGTTCAGTGATCAAGACCAGTAAATCAGTCACAATACCTTGCTATACATGACCACCTGTAAGGGAGCTGTGAACTTTTCTGAGTATTATAACTGACTGTTAACAACTACATTTATCTCTCATGAACATTTCCTTGATGAAGTAATTTTCTGATCTTTTCCTGGTGTTACTTAAGAGTCGAAGCCAATGTGATGTGGAAAGTGTGTGAATGGATCTCTGAAAGGTTCCCCCCACCAGCTCAAATTGGGGGTTGTTAATTTGATCAGAGGAAGCAGCACAAGAGGAGCAGGTGTTTTAGTTTTTATCCCTGAACTGTCAGTCAAAATTTCTCATAAACATACTCAGAACTGTTTTTCTGAGAGAGAAAAAGGATGCTAGTATTTACCTTCTCCAGCCTTTGTGTGTATAGCACAAAATTTTTAGTTAGGATCAATGTTCCCTCTAAGTTATAGAGTCTTGTGAGCAAAAATTCTACTCTGTGAGCTACTGGCATAAAAGTTGTGAGCAAGCAATTTGGCTGCTGCATAAATTAGTTTGCTCTGGCGCCATCCTTCCTGAGCTGAGACAGAAATGTGTGAGCCAGAGGCTAAAAAACTGTGAGCTAGCTCACACTAACTCAGCTTAGAGGGAACACTGGTTAGGATCCCTCCCGTGAAACATCTTGTGCGAAACTCAGTACCTGATGTTACCACATAGGAGGCTCTCTTTACAACTGTCAACAAAAGTTGCTCAGTCGGTTTGCAACCTAGTGTTCTCATACTCTTGCTAGGTGCTCCGTCATTTGGTGTGGCCGGTTCACCGGCCATGAAAAGAAAAGTGGTGAGGCATGTGGTTGTTCCTGTGAGAAATATGAATGCACAACGATACCAGATGGCGGCAGCGAGCTCTACTAGTTCTTCTGATGGCAGCTTGGGCAGCAAAATGTCTTTCCCAAGACCCTCAGTGCCTGATAAAATGGCATCAATGGGAGATGGTAAGTCGGCAGAGCTGTTGACAGAGGGGGACTGGGAGGGAATTCAAGGGCCCAAATCAGCTGGAGGGCATTTGAAGGTCCTGTACCTGAGCCGGGGTGGTGGTGGTTTAAATTTGGGAATCAAGCTCCCTGCTCTGGACTGGGCACTGCTGGTGCCGGTCCAGAAGGTGAGGAGCCTAGGGGTGACTCTGGATACCTCACTGTCTACGGAGGCCCAGGTCATTGCAGTCGCCAGGTCAGCCTTTTATCATCTCCGGCAGATCAGGGAACTGGTTCCATATCTCTCATCCTTGGACTTGGCTACAGTGACCCATGCAATGGTCACTTCCAGGCTTGATTACTGTAACTCCCTTTATGTGGGCTTAACCCTTAAAACTGATCTGGAAACTCTAGCTAGTGCAAAATGTGGCAGAGCACCTGCTGACTGTGACGTCTGTGTGGGTGCACATTCAGCCAGTGCTATACCAGTTGCACTGGCTACCAATCGGGTGCCAGATTTGTTTCAAGTGTTGGTATTGCCCTTTAAAGCCCTATGAGGCCTGAGAGACCAACATACCTTAGGGACTGACTCTCCCCATATGTGCCCCAGAGAGCCTTACACTTGGCGGACCATCATGTACTGGCTGTCCCAGGCACAAAGGTCATCCGCTTAGCCTCAACCAGGGTCAGGGCTTTTTCTGCCCCGGCCTAGTAGAACAAGCTCCTGCCTGAGATCAGGGCCCTGCGAGACTTATTACAGTTTCACAGGGCCTGCCAGTTCTGCCAGGCTTCTGGTTGAGGTGGCAGGCACCCAATTATATTGGCCTCCCTTCCTGTAGCCTTCCATCTACAGCTGGCCCACAATAATAAGATTGTTATTGTTTTCTGGTTTTTACAGCTTAGTTGCTTCCAGTTGTTCAGTGCTGCTGGAACCTATGAATTTATTGCATTACCTGCCATTTTTAATTGCTTTAACTATTTATTGTCATAATTGATTTAATGGTTTATAATTTTATTGTTGTGACCCGCCCTGAGCTCAGGGATTGGGCGATTAACAAATTTAGTATATAAAATTCCATTGTATTTGAAAAAGTGTGCATGCGCACGAAAGCTCATACCTTGAATAAACCTTTTGTTGGTCCTAAAGGTGCCACTGGACTCTAAATAAATAAATAGGAAATTATAGATAATGATGATGATATGAGAGAGAGAGAGAGAGAGAGAGAGAGAACGAACATTCTGTCTCTCACCCACACAAGCCAGTGCTGGTAGCTGTACTTTGATGTCTGCAAGAAGGAAGCCATAGCCAAGTACTTTCCAAACCAATGCAAAGCAGCAAGTCCCTGTGCCTAGAAGATACCCAGGCAAATATTCTAACAGGGTCCCAGCCACAGCAAGGTGCCTCAAGTACAAATCTCAGTGCCCTGGACTCTAATGCACTCTTCCCCCCCCTTTTTTTATTTAGCAGCAACAACCAACCAGCATAAAGAAAAGTCTTTTCCTCAGTGCCCACTATCATAAGGAAGAAGAACACATAAGTGAGAAACTTTGGCTCCAAGGACTTCCACCAGTCACAGCTTCTAAACCAAGATCTCCTAAAGTTCCTGCAGCAAAAGTACCAGCAATGCACCCATTTTACAGATATTATCTTCTTAAGGTTGTCAACAGGCCTGGAGAAAAGTGTCCTGGCCCTTTATTACATCAGGAGGCCCTATTCCAGTCCACGTCTTCTCAGATCTATTGGCAAAGACTGCTGTGCTCAGTTGGCTTAAATGTCAGTTAAGGTAGACCACAAGTGAACACTGCAACATGTATACCTGCAAGAGATGCTGTGCTAGAGAAATAACAATCAGGGAGTCAAAGGACGATTGACTTGTAACTACAGAACCAAATACAGAGGGGAAATGTGTAGGGATCTCTAAAGCTCTAATAAATACTTTCACCTTGCACCAGCTTTTTTCTTTTTTTCCTGCCTCCTGGTACGGCCAGTTGTTTCTCCAGCAGTGGACATAAACACATGAAGCCCTGCTAGGTTAAATCGATGGCATTTTTGGTAACATTCAGCCTGGTGAAGAGTTCTGAAGAATGTGAAAGCTTGTAAACTATCTTGTGTTATTTTGGGAGGTTGTACTACAAAAAGATGACATGGCTTTTGTTTCTGAACTATCCTCCATAGATTTGGCTAATCCCCATTTAAAGACATCGAAGACAGTGGCCATCACTACAACCTGTGGCAGCGCAGTACGGAGTGATTAACAAGACCTGAGTTAAAAGGGGACAAATGTACCAGTTACTGGAGGCTAGGCATGCAATTGATATGGCAAAATTAGAGATGAGGTGTCCTTGACTTTACTACAGGACAATGTGTTTATTTATTTTGTGTAATTTTTTTTATTCTGCCCTTCCTTCATGGAGCTCAGGGTAGCATGCATGATTCTCCCCCCTCCATTTTATCCTCACAACAACCCCGTAAGGTAGTACAAAGAGAAAATTACTGGTCCAACTTCACCTGAGGCTTTCTCTGACAGGTCTCCCCAGTCTTAGTCCAGCATTCTAAGCACTAACTGGAGGAATTTCAAAAGACAGCAGGGGGTTGGAGTTTCTGCCCACAAACCGACCATCTGCTATGTTCTTTAGCTGGAGATACAAATACACATTTAATAAATATCCACCTGCTTTCCACCAGTGGAGGGAAAGCTCAGCACATACATGACCCTTAAAAGTAACAAGTCCTGCAACAAACTCCAGCCAACTTTCCTGTCACATAGATCCTAGCAACATCGTCAGTGGACCCAGCAACATCAGCCATACAGTTTCAGGTTCATACCCCTGCTCATCTAATGTGATTTATGTCATCATGTGTCAGCAATGCCCTTCCACCCTCTACATTGGACAAACAGGCCAGTGCCTACAGCAAAGAATAAATGGACATAAGTCTGACATCAGAAACCACAACATTCAAAAAACAGCCCTGACCTGGATAGCCCAGGCAAGCCCAATTTTGTCATATCTTAGAAGCTAAGCAGGGCTGACCCTGGCAAGTACTTGGATGGGAGACCTCCAAGGAATACCAGGGCCAGGAGGCAGAGGCAGGCTATATTAAAAGACACTTCTCTGAACGTCCTCCATGATCCACTAGGGGTTGCCAGAGGTTGTCATGACTTTCAGGTACGTGTGTGTGCACACACACATAATTTAAAAAAAAATTTAAACAGTGGGGGGACATTTTAACCTTCCAGGACATTCAGTTGCTGATTTAAAAGTAGCAGTTCTTTTACAAAGGAATTTCAAAGGGAGATTAGAAAGAGAGGCTGATGAATTGCATCTGATAAAGAGGTTCAAGACAATGCATCCGCCTGGATTGAACAGAGACCTAGGTTTCCTGCCTCATTAGCAAAGTTGCTTTCTCCATGCCTACTTTGTTGTTCAGTCGCACAGTCGAGTCCGACTCTTTGCGACCCCATGGACCAGCTCCTGCCAGGCCTTCCTGTCTTCCGCCGTCCTCTGAAGTTGGCTCAATTTCATGTTCGTTGCATCTATGACACTGTCTAACCATCTCATCCTTTGCCGTCCCCGTCTTCTTTCACCTTCAATCTTTCCCAGCATCAGGGTCTTCTCCAGTGAGTGCTCCCTTCTCATTGGGTGGCCAAAGTATTTGAGCTTCAGTTTCATTATCTGGCCTTCCAGGGAACAGTCAGGGTTGACTGTTGCCTACTACCCCTCTGCATATCTCACCTCATCCAATCACACCTGCTATTGGCATCCACCTGCTATTATCATTTGGCATCTGAAATCACTCTCCAGACATCGGGACAGATGGACTCGCATTCTAGCTATATCTGAAGAACCGAGCAGTGACTCCCTAAAGCTTCTACCCTACCACAAATTTTGTTGGACTCTTGCTCTTTTCTTCTGCTAGGGACCCCCTGGCAGCTCTATCTTAAAAGATCTCGGGTGTCAGGACTGGGGAACGCCTTGCCTGCGAGCGAGCCCAGAGACAACGAGGGGGTGAGACAACGCCGGGCTACGGGGGCCAATGGTCTGAATCAGCATAAAATAGTTCCCTGTGTCACGAGCGCCAGTAAAACGGGAAACGAGCTCACGCTTTGCATGTATAAGATCTGGGTGTGGGTATCAATTTCCATCTGAAAGGACCATCACTGGCTCCGTGAAGAACTGTTGCCAGCCAGGGGGGACAGTTTGGGCTGGAGAGACCATTGATCGGATACTGTTTAAAAACAGCCTGCGAGGTTGCACCCACACCCCAGCATCGAACTCTGATTTGCTACGGCAGTGGAAACTGTGGTTTGTCAATCCCATTTCCGCGTTACAGCGTGCAGGAATCTACTGCCTCGCTCCAAGACTGATACCATCTCAGCCAATCAGAGACGGAAACCGGGCCAATCGTGGCATCTCCAGGCGGCGAGTGAAAAACGAAAGTTAACTTCTGGCAAAAAAGGAGAGAGAGAGAGTCATGGATGCGAACATCTTCTTAGCACGTCTCAAAAAGGAAGCTTCGTGCCCCATCTGCCTGGGCTATTTCCAAGACCCCGTGACCATGCCCTGCGGGCACAATTTCTGCCGAACCTGCATCGCTCAGTGCTGGGGAGAACTGGAAGGAAACGTATCCTGCCCCCAGTGCGGAGAAAACAGCCCGCTAAGTAGTTCCGCAGACAACCAGCATCTGGCAAGAATTGCCGACAGTGTCCGATGTTTGCACCGAGAAACATCCAGAGTGCTAGAAGAGCGAAGAATGTGCGAGGGGCACCAGGAACCCGTGACAGTTTTCTGTAAAGATGATAAAATTCCGATCTGCCTGGTATGTGCTATCTCCAAGGAGCATCGGCATCACACCGTGATCCCTACTGAGGACGCTGTCCAAGATTACAAGGTAGTTCTGGTCTTCAGTGATTATTATCTCCTATTATTATCTCTCAGTTCATTAAGGTGGTCTAAGCAGGGCTGATTTATCCTGTAGGCACAGTGCCTAGGGCTCACCATACTTTTAAAAAGGTAAAGGTTTCCCTTGCTCAGAAGCCAGTCGAATTTGACTCTAGGGGGCGGTGCTCATCTCCGTTTCCATGCCGAAGAGCCGGCGCTGTCCGAAGACGTTTCTGTGGTCATGTAGCTGGCATGACTAAACACCGAGGCGCACGGAATACTGTTACCTTCCCACCAAAGTGGTACCTATTTATCTACTTGCAATTTCTTGCTTTCAAACTGCTAGGTTGGCAGGAGCTGGGACCAGAGACAGGAGCTCACTCCATCACGTGGCACTCGGGGGCCCGCAAAAATGTTTTAATTTCTTTTAAAATCAGAAGGGGGGGGATGAACTTTCAGAGTTGAGAGAAATGTTCATCAGAATTTTTTTTGAAATGTTTAGGGCCAATGAGAAAATATAACATTTTCCCTAAAACAGAAAAAAAAATGTTGACGTATTTAAAGCTGTATCAAAATTGATGATAACTTAATGAAATTACTTATAATACACACCTTTTAAGTAATCAAAACAGAGAACACTGATATATGAGGAAGAAGAGGAGGAAGGAGGAGGAGGAGATTGGATTTATATCCTGCCCTTCACTTGGAGTCTCAGAGAGGCTTACAAATTCCTTTCCCTTCCCCTCCCCACAACAGACACCCTGTGAGATGGGTGGGGCTGAGAGAGCTCTGACAGAAACTGCTCTTTTCAAGAACACCTTTGACAGAGCTACGGCTTGCCCAAGGTCATCCAGCAGCTGCGAGTGGAGGAGTGGGGAATCAAACCCGGTTCTCCCAGATTAGAGCCTGCACACTTAACCACTACGCCAAACTGGCCAAACTAGTGACCAAACACCAACTGACCAAACACCAAACTAGTGTTTTGTACTACAGTGAGAACCTTAGTGAATGTAAACTTTATGGCCAATGTGCTGCGTGGACAGAGAAGAAAATGTTACCCATTATGGGAACTATGCAGTTGGGGTCCAGGACACTAGTATGTAATTCCATCAAACAGTGACATGGATTGTCCAGAAACAGTTGAATCAGAAAAATGTCCAATTTGAATTTAAATAAATAATTTAAATGTTTAAATAATTTTGACAAAATTTAAAATAAATTTAGCAAAAGAAGGCAAATACAAGTACAAGCATGGATTATGGATGAGCACTGGGGTGTGCCCATGCTTCATACTGTGGATTTGGTTTGTCTTAACATGATTGGTTTGCAGCACAACAACCCTGACAACCATAGATAAACAGGCTATATTTTACATATTCAGGGTGGAAATTTTTCTCCAAAAAAAATATAGCATCTGAAAATTTTGTGGAAAATCTTCCTTTCCATGTCACTGATGTCAGGCTTCAGTCATATTTGTCTAGGGTTTTCTCAGTGCCAACACACATACACATAACTAAGACATTTTTCTCTGTAGCTTGGGGGAGAGGCTGTGGCTTAGTGGTAGAGCATCTGATTTTCATGAAGGACGTTGTAAGTTTAAAGGACCAGGCAGTCAGCAATACTGTGCAGACCTTTTTACATCTGACTTAGTATAAGGCAGATTCGTGCATTCAAAATATAAGAAATATCAGGGCTTGGATCTGACAGCATATTATCATCTTGTCTTTCTTTTTCTCTCTCCCAGCCCTTCCTCTCTCTTTTTTCTTTCTGTGCCTGTTCAGCCATAGCGTTTCTTTGATTCAAGCAAATGATTTCCTTTGTTCTGTTCTGTGGATATAGGAAACAAGAATTATAAGACACGTTGCAAACAGGAAAATGCTATAGTAGCGACTTCCGGTTTTGGCATTTGCCATGGCGTCTGCTTTCTCCCGGTGCTCCGGGAGACGGATGCCAGAGCCCACGGTTGAGAGGGGGCGTGACTGTCCGTGCCACCCCCAGAGCCCTCGTGTTGGGCTCCCAGCCATGGGGCGCTAGAGAGCTCTTCCTCTGGTGATCCTGCTGGTGAAGGAGGCTTTCCCATGCCCCGAAGGTCCTGCCGCAGAGCATCCCGAATGGGAACTAGAAATCGCACACTGGAGCAAGCGTTTGGTGGCCGAGCGTTTTTAAACAAAAGCGGATTTATCGTTGAAATGTGAGTTAACGTCTAAGCAAAAAACACCAATGATCTAGTCGAAAACCTCCCCTTTGAAAGTGAGGGGGGGAGGGAACTCTCGCCCGCTAAGAAAAACAAAGCAAACTTTGAGCTATTATGAGAAGGGGGTGGGCTATTGAAGCAAACTGGACTGAAATAAAAAGCACTTAAGAACTTACCAGGCGGATTTAAGCGTAGCAGAGACTGTGATAACTTTTATAAAAAAATAAATAATCTCTAAACATGGCGCCCATGAGGAAGGATGAGAAAGACAAGCAAGTGAAACCTAAGCTTCTTACCGGAACTGCCAGCCCAGCAAGTTCTGTGCATAGACAGGACACAACTACAGAGCTGCAAAATATGCTGACGGAAGCACTGCACCTTCTGCTGGAACAAGTCATGGCATTGCACCATAAGTTCGATGCACAGCAAACTCAATTAACGAAGATAGCCAAAAAAACAGAAATAACTGAGCAAGAAGTGAAAGAAGTGGATGCCAATACTAAAAAGCTCAAAAAACAACTGCAGGTGATGGGAAAAAAGAGATTGATGGAGGAGTCTCATTTGTTACAGCTACAATTGAAGGAAGCAAGCTATGTCTTAAGATTTCAAGGTGTTCTGGAAAGGGGAGAATCTAAAACAGACTATATGTGACGCATTAGGCCCTATGGCAGATATAAAAACGGATATACTACAAAGTGAAATTGATATGATCTACAGGTCGTATCCTGAATTTACAAGAAAGAATCATCTGCCTGGGGAATAAGATTTCAAGGTGTTCCGGAAGAGAAGGGGGAGAATCTGAAACAGAATATGTGTGATGCAATAGGCCCTATGGCAGATATAAAAACAGATATACTACAAAGCGAAATTGATACGATCGATAGGTCATATTCAGAATTTACAAGAAAGAATAATCTGCCAGGGGAAGTGATGTTAAGATTCTCCAGAAGACAAGTGAGAGATCAAATTCTCAAAGCGACAAATGGATCTACCCTGAAAATCAAAGACAAAGAAATAAAAGTGTTGAAGGACATCCTGTTTGGAATAAGAAGGAAAAGAAGAAAATACAGAGACTTTGTATTATTTTTACAGAAGAAAAACATCCCCCTACAGATAGATTGTACCCGAAGGCACAATCTTTAAATTTATGGACAAGAAAGAAAAAATTGACTCTGTTGAAAAGGCACGTGAATTTTTGCATCTGCATAGTCATCCAGCAGGAGAA
>NW_015177038.1:98173-104762 GCF_001447785.1 Gekko japonicus | reverse complement strand
CATATACAACTTATTTAGTCCTGTGCTACTGAATGAAAGTGGGGTAACACTTATATGTTGTTCATCCTTCTTCATCTTGATCATTCATATGCATCTATGATATCAGGAGACAGTTTTTTCCACAAGTCACGAGGTTCTTCCTGGGTCCCAATGAGTTTTAAGGAACTGCATTATGAAATTCTCTGTTGTCTTGGCCATTCCCTCATTTTATCTGCTCTTTATAGGAAAAGCTAGGCAATGAAGGGAAGAGGGTTGTCTCTGAGTTTGAGCATCTGCACCAGTTTCTGGAGGATCAAGAACAACTTCTGCTTGCCAGGCTGGAACAGCTAGAGAACGAGTTGATAAAGGAGAAGAAGACAATCACTTCCAAGCTGTCGGAAGAGATTTCGAATCTTAGTGACCTCATTAGTGAGATAGAGGAGAAGTGTAAGCAACCAATGAATGAATTCCTGCAGGTGAGAACATGGATCCTTCCTTGCAGGGCATAAGGGGCTAGGACAGGCTGATGGGTTGTGTGAAGTTGCACCCCACTCCCCGGTCCATTTGGAATTTGGAGAGATGGGCTTTTGCTTGTGCTCAGGAGTGAACAGATTACCATATGTGATCTCAGGACAAATGACAAGTGAACCTTTTTCTTTGCCTTCCCATGTGCTTTGGCTACTTTGCTTCAGATAACCAGAGAATTCTAATTCTGGGACAGCTGATACAAGTCTGGTGAATCGTCAGTGAAAATGACTTCCATCCCAAAACATTTTCTTTATGCCCTTGTTGACTGAGCCTGACACAAAACAGTATCGTAAAAATGACTTTTGTTAGCTTTTTATAGATCAATATATGTAAAAAAGGCAGGTCCCTGTTGTGAGGGGTTCATAATCTAAACATCAGCTGCCAGGGGAATGCCTATTTTAGGGCTTAATATACTCGAAAGAAAGAGCTGCGGTGGCTCAAGTGGTTAAGATGCTGAATTGCAGGCTGTGGAAGGTCGGTAGTTCAGCAGTTTGAGACCCGAGTGCCGCATGACGGAGTGAGCTCCCGTCTTTAGTTCCAGCTCCTGCCAACCTAGCAGTTCGAAAGCAAGAAATTGCAAGTAGATAAATAGGTACCACTTTGGTGGGAAGGTAACAGCGTTCCGTGCGCCTTGGTGTTTAGTCATGCTGGCCACATGACCACGGAAACGTCTTCGGACAGCGCTGGCTCTTCGGCTTTGAAACGGAGATGAGCACCGCAACCCTAGAGTTGGATTCGACTGGCTTTCAAGCAAGGGAACCTTTACCTTTACCTTTTTATACTTGAAAGGAGTCTTAGACCATATCCCTCAAGACCTTTAGAGGGGACAGCTCCTACATTGCCCTTTGGAGAGAACAAATACTTTAAGATGAACATAATCACACACCTCATTTATTTCTTGCAGGACCTAGATTCCTTGAAAAATATTTTCCAAATGTAAACACCCCATTTAAAAAACAGATCTGTGCTTTTTCAGGCAGATGTGAACAGCAATGGAAAGCAGCTCTTCACACTATCAGAATGCCCACTATTGGTTGAAGGCTGTAGCCTGTAACATATCAGAAAACTTTAAGCTATTTTAAGCACACCAGTTTGCACACCAGAGATCAGTAGTCCTTGCAGATGTTGTCTTGGTGTGCTGACAAAGCACGCGTGTGTGCTTTGTCCTGATTATAGCACAACTCAAAATAAAACCCTGAGCTCTTGCATGGGCAGGCTCTCTGCTTAACTAGCATCACATCTTACTCAGGCCTCAGCTCCATGTGAAGACCAGCCCCCCCTATATGATGGCCCCTATAAATAGAGTTAGGGCAAGAGTAGACTTGATCAGCATGAGTTTACTTTTCATGTCTCTCTCCATTTCCAGGATATCAAGAACATCTTAAACAGGTAAATGATACTTCTTGTCTTGCTCTCATGGCAATCTGAAGGCAACAATTCCCTGCTGCGTCTGCACTAAATTTGGAATCAGCAACTTGTTCAGCATTCAGAACCGTGCTGAAAACTAATTTTGCTATTTTGTTTTTATTATTTTGGCTTAAATTACTACTATTTTTATCTTAATTTTTTGTGCCTTTTAAAGTTGAGGGCAGGTGATAAATCTGAATAATAATCAATTAATTTGCTTATTTTAATCAAGTCGCTCTGCCTGGTTTGGGGCACAGAGGGTCGGTCTGATGAGCATAACTTTACTCACCCTTTGCTACTGAACCAGACATGGAGAGTTCTCTGCCCAGCACCATAGAGGTATATGCATCCTACTTCTCTGGGTGGTGAGAAGTTTCATGGGACCATAGCACTCTACCTTGGTCAGCTCCCTTTGGAGGACATTACACTGGAGATATAATGGCATTTTTGTAGCATTTGCTTTATTTACAAATATACGGGTAGCACACAGGTAGAGCCACTCCTGTAGGACAGCAGGTCTACCACGCTGCACCAGATCTCCAGACGGGGACATCTTGTGCCCCAGTGTGCTTCAACCAACACTGGCTATGGCCGTCTGCTGCTTTCTCTGTTTCTCCTCCTCCTAGCCAGCCAGCCAGCCTATCTCAGTGTCTCTATAACATAGGGAAGGAGACTTCCTTTACAGGCTCTCAGACCTTCGAGTCTTCCTCATGGAAAATTACTGGTCATATACCAAATGGTTCCTGAATCTCCACTGAGTTAGGGTATTACAGGAAGAGTTCAGTTGTCTCACACCAACATGGGTGGCTTGCTCTTACAGTTGCCAACTCAGTTTTGAGAAATTAATGGATCCTGATTGACAGTCAGCTGCTCTGCTCCCACACCAAACAGGAGAAAAGGGGATTGGTGTTTTTTTAGAAATGGGAAGGATTTTGTCCATCCATCCCATGCCCATCCTTTAATATTGTCACAGGTGAGACCCAGGTCAGGTCTCTCCTGGACAATGGACAACACTGTAATTATAAACACAACTTCATTAACATTTACAACCAAGAAATATGCAAACCAGGTATATTATCCATTACCACAAAGTATTTCCTGTTAAGGAAAACAAGGTTATAGCACACATATATACAAATCAACAAGTTAAACACATTACATACCTAAGGTACCTTTACACCTTCCTTGATAAGGCTTCTGCCACCACATGTTCCTGTGCCCTCTTAAACGTAAGATGTCAAAGTCTTGGAGCATGAGGCTCCACCCTTGATCTGCAGTCTTCGGTCTACCTAGAGAAGCAGTTTTAGCATAGACCATGATCATTCATAGATGCAAATTATACCTTAATCCTAAATCTGTTACAGTAACATAGCTTTCTATGAAAGGGAATGAGGAAGGAATAGCAAAAGAAATTCCTCATTGCCTTGCCAGGCTGGGAGACATTTACAATTGAAGTAGGTAGATGGGGTATCTTCTGCACACAGTTTCTCTGCTGTACTTGATTCCCAGTACTTTTAAAGTTCCTAGTCCTGAGTGAAAGGGGCCAAATTAAAATCTGCAAAGTTTATCATTGCTTGCATCAGCTCAGTAATTGCCAGGCCACTTTTGATGCCATCGCTCTCTTCCACCTACAGAACTACTGGCTCGTTATTTCATAATAATCTTGTTCTGGAATAATTGACTCTCAAAGTGGGTTTGAGCCCTTTGGGTGAAAAGAGCCTTTTCCCCTTCCAGGTGTGAAAACCAGAAGATCCAGCAGCCAGTGGAGCATTCTCTTGATCTGGAAAGAAGGCTGAATGCATTTTCTGAGGAAACCATGCATCTAGAAGATTTCCAAAGGAAATTCAAAGGTATCAGGGCAGGAAAAAATAGGAAATCATATCACCTGGTTACATTTGTATATTTGCTTCTGGGTACTTATTTTGACCATGTCATGTGGAAGAACTCACTAGAAAAAGTAATTATGCTTGGATTGGTTAGTGGCAAAAGGAAACCTAGCCGCCAAAGAACACAGTGGCTAGACACCATAAAAGTCGATACCATCCTGAGCATGGAACGACTCAAAAAAACAGTACAAGATCAGAAGACGTAGAGAGAGCTGGCCCATAGAATCACCAAAAGTCGGACACAACTGAATGGATAACAACAACATCTCATTTCTGTGTGTGTGGTCACAGGGTTGGTAGCTTCAATACTGGAAGTGAGTCAGACTGGGAGAAAAAAATGCCTGGGGAAGTAGAACTGGCAGACTTGCAAACTATAGCATTCTTTCACATATGGGATCTTCTTTTTACATGTCAGCATCTAATGTAACATCAAACATGTTTAGAGAATAATAAACTTTAGTCAGGTTATGGAAAGTTATGGATGGGATCCTGAGTACTGTCCATGGAAGGAGCAAATGTTTGCCACCCGAGTCCCCCAGCAATTCCTTCTAATTTCTGGGAATTATATCCTTCTTTGGGATCCACGTGGGCCAGGGACTGTAGTGAGGAGGGGCAAGTGAATAAAATCATCTCCTCCCAACATCAGCACAGATTCACTGACAGAAGTGGGAGAAAGAGGCACCTCCCCAGCACTGCCAGTCCACTTGGCTGTTGGATGACATGGTCCTGGGACCCCTAGAACCTACTTTCCAGGGTTCAGAAGGGAATACTGTGGTGGGGAGAGGGAGCACATCAAAGGCCCACACCTTCTACAGATGGTACTCAGGATCCAGGTCTATATCTTTGTTCTACTTATCTTGGGGCCAAATTCAGCTCTTGATGGCACCATTTTCTTTGGGACCCTGCTGATATGAATTTCTTCATGTGAGGCCTGCATGTGTTCATGTGTTCCCATGAAAAGATGTGTCCCCAGAGATGCCTGGGTTTCCTCAGTAACGACAGAGGAGTGAATGACAGCTTACATGCCATGACAATGTGTGACTGCTGGGGAGCGTTGCATTCTCTGTACATGTTAAAGCAGGGGGTCTCCAACATGGTGCCCACTGAAACCTTTCCTGGCACCTGTTACGCATTTTTAGAAAGTGTGTGGGGCCAAGTCGCGCACTTGCCCAGCAGGGCTTCTTGTTTGGCCACTAGAGATCTGATTGCCTGGGCAGATTAAAAGTGTTATTTCAGTAGAAGCTGCCGCCACAGTGTTGATTTTATTTTCTCTCACCCTTCTTTCTCAGTGTATTTTTTAAATTATGTTTCTTCCTTGTGTTTGGGCTTCCTCCATGTATTTGGTTCTGCCTCCTGCAGCAGCCATCTTGTGGCAGCCATTTTGTGCTGTGCCCACCACCCTGTGTCAGAATTCTAAAGGTGCCCACAGGCTGAAAAAGTTTGAGCTCTCCTGTGCTAGAGTGACAGTGAGACAAACAGGCCTAACTACATGAATTGATTATGTGCCCTAGAATGTGTTCCAGAATCTTCAGCCGTACTCATGGGTTCCTCAGCCGGTAAGGAGATGTAGAAAGGGTTTCCGGGTTGAAAATCACTGACCTAAGTAGCATGTGGAAGCTAATCTGTCTTTCTCCTTCCTTTGCTAGATGGTCTGTCATCTGAACTGGAAAGCACACCCTTGTTGAAACATGCACTCGGAATCCCAAAGGCCAGGACACGATTATTTGACCTTCCCTTTGCTGAGGTCGCAAAAAGAACAGGCAGAAGAGGTGAGTGCTTGTGTACACGTTGCAGCCACAGCAGTGGTTGCTTGGCTGTTTTTGTTGGCATCCCCATGGCAAATTTCATACGTGCTCTGGTTTCTCAGTCTCCTTTGTTGCAACTGCCTCTGATTATAACACACACTCTCTTTCTCTTTGCCCTTTACCCTCCAAGTGAACGTAACTCTGGATCCAGGGACTGCAAACCCGTTCCTCATCCTTTCTGCGGACCAGAAGAGTGTGAGACTGGGAGATGTATGGCAGGATGTATGCGACAACCCTGAGAGATTTGATACTTATCCCTGTGTGCTGGGCTGCGAGGGATTCATGTCAGGGCGACATTATTGGGAAGTTGAAGTAGGAAGTGGGAGATACTGGGCTGTAGGCTTTGCCAAAGAATCTGTGAGGCGAAAAGGAGAAATCATCCCTAGCCCCGAGGAGCAGATCTGGGCACTAAAACAGTATGGAGATTATTTTGAGGCTCTGACTTACCCTGTGACCACCCTGTCCCTGAGCAGCTGGCCCCGGAGGATCCAGGTATTTCTGGACTACGAAGAGGATCGTGTGGCCTTTTTCGATGCGGATACAGCAGCTTTGATCTATGTTTTTTCACCTGCTACTTTCAGTCAGGAGAGGATTCTCCCTTGGCTCTGGGTATGGCCGGGAACTGAGCTGAGGCTTTACCAGTGAGATTCTTATCTACGTATACTGGACTAATTGCAGTGAACTGGAGAAACACACTTTTTTTTTTGCCCTTTGACAGATGCAGTCTCTATGACAGTGGAGGCAGGACACATACTGTTTGCTGATGGGGAAGAGAATGGTCTTTTTTTTTAGAGGCGCCAATGTTGGATCAGGCCAAAGGCCCATCCAGTCCAACACTCTGTTATCACACAGTGGCCAGAAATACCAGTGCCATCAGGAGGTCCACCAGTGGGGCCAGGACATTAGAAGCCCTCCCATTGTTGATCCCCCCCCCCAAGCACCAAAAAGACAGAGCATCACTTGCCCCAGAGCCCCTATCTATAC
>NW_015177038.1:94032-98151 GCF_001447785.1 Gekko japonicus | reverse complement strand
CCTATCTATACCTTGTGGCTAATAGCCACTGATGGACCTCTGCTCCATATGCTTATCTAATTCCCTTTTGAAGCCGTCCATGCTTGTAGCCGCCACCACTTCCTGTGGCAGTGAATTCCATGTGTTAATCACTCTTTGGGTGAAGAAGTACTTCCTTTTATCCGTTCTAACCCAACCGGTCAGCAATTTCATGGAGTGCCCACGAGTTCTTGTATTGTGAGAAAGGGAGAAAAGTACCTCTTTCTCTACCTGCTCTTTCCCATGCATAATCTTATAAACCTCAATCATGTCACCCCTCAGTCGTCGTTTCTCCGAGCTAAAGAGCCCTAAGCGCTTTAACCTTTTCTCATAGGGAAAGTGTTCCAACCCTTTTATCATTCAAGTTGCCCTTTTCTGCACTTTTTCCAAAGCTATAATATCCTTTTTAAGGTGTGGTGACTAAGTGGGTCTACTCATCTGGTCTGTTCAGTAGGCGGCATACTCCCAGGAAAGTGTTCTTAGTGTTAGCCTGATTGCTCTGAGTTCTTATCAATATTGGGGAATATGAGTTATTATAAAATAGCAATAGGCAATAAGGGAACAAACTGTATATACAGAGGTCCGGCTTCTTCCAAAGATACCAGAAATAGACACGGAGACTGGCTTCAGTATAAAAATGGTTTATTTTTCCTGGAGATTCTTCACAAACAACCAATACACAAGCACACACACACAGTTACACAGCTTCTAAGAAAATTAGATAGACAATCAAGAGACGTTCACATGAGCAGGAGATCGTTGGGGGGGCGATATTAACCTATCTAATGAGATGATGTGTCCCAGTGGAAAAACAGGGGAGACTAATAAGAAATGAGAATTATGCTAGGAAATGGAAATTGTGCTCTGAACCAGCAGAAGCACGTGGAAATACCAGAAATAGACACGGAGACTGGCTTCAGTATAAAAATGGTTTATTTTTCCTGGAGATTCTTCACAAACAACCAATACACAAGCACACACACACAGTTACACAGCTTCTAAGAAAATTAGATAGACAATCAAGAGACGTTCACATGAGCAGGAGATCGTTGGGGGGGCGATATTAACCTATCTAATGAGATGATGTGTCCCAGTGGAAAAACAGGGGAGACTAATAAGAAATGAGAATTATGCTAGGAAATGGAAATTGTGCTCTGAACCAGCAGAAGCATGTGGAAGACTCTGGCTGCATTCCAAGAGGCTTAGAGAGGCAGGGTGGGTTTCAGGATAGCAAGAGCTAAAAGGCTAAAGAGCTAGAAAGGACGTAGAGAGGGCGTAGAGAGAGAGAGCACGTTGCTGGGTGCCCATTTTTGTATGGGGTCTCTGGGGGGAGGGCTTTGCTGGCCACTTCCCTTGAGACCACCCCTTCGTGGTCTGTTCCAAAAGTCACATCCGCAATGGGAAAAAGGACTTAAGGGGTTGGTCAATGCTGAATTCTAACCGAACTTGTGACAGAGACACCTCAAGGGTTGTGATGACTCATCGGCTAGCACCTATTGTGTTCTTTGTCTCAGGGCTGCAGAACCGGCTCCTGGAATGGATGAGGAAGGCCAAATCCTTTGTCAAGCAGAAGGCAGGAAAGAGTCTTTTGTGCCTTCGATGCAGAGAAGGTGTGGGTGGGGGGCTGCCAGCGTGATGAAGAAGGACTTCTTTAATGGCATCAGGAGTCCATAGTTTAAACAGCAATGGCAGATGGCTGTTTTGGAGTGTTCCATGTGTCTAGGGATACATCTGGAATGGGGCAACCTAGGGAACCATGGGCACATCGTCTTAGGCTTTTGCTGGCGCATGTCTGGCATCACAATCTGGTCACCTTACATCAGAGTCCCTTTTGCACATTTTATACATAGTCCATTTATGTCAATAAAAGTGTACAAAACTCCTTGCTGGGCAACATTAGGGTTGCTCTGTTATTCGCCTGTCCTAAGGCAGGACAGGTACTGTGGAGCGATGTTCACATCCTCTGAAGAGAAACTCCAAATATTGTGCCAGATTATGCTAATATGTCATATTATGCAAATCATATACAACTTCTAGATGTGCACATTTTGTACCTTTTTTCCCTAAAAGTATTTTTCATATTAAGTTTGATATTAGAATAAACTGTGAGATTTGCATCTGAAGCCCATTAAAGTGAAGGTTTATATACAGCACAAGTATAACTCAGAAAAAATCCATGCATATTTCTCTGCTTGCGTTATTTATTCTAAACTCCCATTCTCTGGGGTGAGGCCGTGACTTAGTGGCAGAGCATCCACTTTGCGTGCAGAAGGTCCCAAACTGAATCTCTGGCACTTCCAATTTTTTTAAAAAAGGATCTGGAGAAAGCACTCAGCTGGAGAATTGCTGCCTGTCAGAGTAGACAACACTGACCTTGATAGACCAATTCTCTGGCTCAAGATAAAGCAGCTTAGTTTGAATTTGGGTAGATCTTTAAAATGTTGGGAGTTTCCCCCCAGAGCAGCATAGTGGCAATAGGAGAATGGCAGGTGTGGTGTCTTCGGAAAAGACCTTTGTGAATCGCCACATTCACTTTCAATGTTAAGCTCAAGACAAGGAAGGCTCCTCCGAGCTAACTTACCATTGGTCGCTCCTCAAAAGCGACCAATCAGAACTGGACTAATTCCCTGCGAGGGAAGAATGCTCATTGGACTTTATCGGCACAACCTCATCGGTTGTTAATTGTAAGTAGGCGTGGCTACGTTAGCCCGGGAAGGTTTAAAAGGAGCCCAGCTCCCAATGTTAAACTGTTCTGGTTATGGCTTATTGCAAGTGCTTGTTTGTATCTACAATAAAGCTGTTCACTTTGTTGAAATCACTCTCCTGGATCTTTGTTAGCGGCAATCTAACAAGCAGGGGTGTTGGAAGGTGAATGGAGGCCATGAGGTGGGGACTTGTGAGTCTTATACAAAATGCTGGAACTCAGGAGTCTTCCTCTGGATTGTTTGCTAGCCTTTTTGACTAGCCCTGCTCCTGAACCCTGTAATGGCAGCCTGACATTCTTCAGTTTAGCAGAGAAAGCTTTTCCTGCAACTTATTTTCATACCACCCCCACTCCCAAGCTTCCCTTGCTTAACTTCTGCATGTCAGGTTTCTGCTACAGGCACAGATACAGGGCTACCCAAAAAAGTTGGCAACACAGCTCTTAAGGTAGACCCCAGGGGATTAGGCAAAACATTTAATGGTGAAAGAAGAGGATGATGTAATATAAAGTCTGGATAGCAAACTGGAATCCTTCCCCCACCATAAAGTAATATTTACACAACAGTATCATTTTACCTATGAAGCAGGTATTTATTATTCAAATAACTCTGACCATATAAGGGGATAGTTGCTGGTTGCATTCCAGCCAATGGGGGCAGAAGCAAGCTTGTTTGTTTGGGGCAGGAAAAATAAGCCTAGTTAGTGGAAAATTCCACTCTTATGATGTAAGATGTGACGTGTAACTGTTGCTGTATAAAAGTCTGGAGCCTGTGTTGTTCTGGGTTCAGTCTGTTTAAAGCGCTCTTCGCTGACTGAACCTTGCACCAATAAAGTTTCTTCTCCTCCTGTTGATCTGGTGGTCTTTGCTTGGGTTTAGGCCCCTTTCGCCATGCTACACCTATTATATCCTTATACACAGAGCCATACAGACAAAAGAATCCATCTCTCTATTGAATCAATAGGGTGTGTCTGGACTTGTTCATCTACTCACCGGGGGTCAGCCTCTGCCAAACCTGTGCTCATCTAGAGTGCCTGTCCAGCCCATTCTGATGCCAGTGCAGGCAGGAGTATTATTTGTTTAATACATTTTAATCCCACCCTTCTTCCAGGATGCTCAGGGAGGCACAACATTGTTTTCTCCCTCCTCCACTTTATCTTCACAGCAATAGCTCTGCCAGGGGGAGTGTAACTTGACCAAGGTCCTAGGGTTGCCAGCTCTGAGCTGGAAAATTCCTGGAGATTTGGGGGTTAGAGACTCACTCGGGAGGGCAAAGTTTGGTGAGGAGAGAGACCTTAGCAGGGTATAATGCCATCGAGTCCAGCGTCCAAGGCAACCATTTTCTCCAGGGGAACTGATCTTGGTTGTCTGGAGATCAATTGTAATAGCAGGAGATCCCC
>NW_015177038.1:82723-93622 GCF_001447785.1 Gekko japonicus | reverse complement strand
TTACTGTATAGATTGTCACTTCTATACTGTTAGAAATGAAGTACTATCCACTCATGCAGTTTACAGTTTGTGTTAAATGTTATATTTTCAAAAAAATATCAAGTATTTTTTTTTTTAAAAAAACGTATTTGGAGGGCGGACTACAGGGAAATAAAACTTTGCCGCAACTTGTCCCTTAATAACGATTACTCAGAAGTAAGTCCTATTGCATTCACATTCAAGTGAAGTGTGCGCAGGCGTGGTCCCTTGGCAGCCCCATCCTAACGGTGTCTACTCGGAAGTAGAGCTGAAGCCGCGCAGCCAGTTCGAATCCCCCTTACCCGTTTATGCCAAATAAGCCCCACGTTGATTAGCGGGGCTGACTTTTGAGGCGTGGGGGCGGGGGTGCCAGCTGACCGGAAGAAACCCTCCCTCCCCCCATTACGGGGAATGGATTGCCCTCGCGCGGTTTAGAGCTGCAACAACGAAGCTTTCGGAGTTCGACAGGATCGCCTGCGAATGCTTGTACAGGAGCCGCCTGTTGAAGAAAGCTGCTTTTTAAAAAACAGGAAAAAAACGAGTTGGCCACCCAACCCAAGCGGGCGGGTAGACCCCTTTTGCATTGCAGCCAATCAGAAAATAAGAGAACAAAAACATTTGCCGTCGTTTCCTGTTCCAGGCTGAATGTAGGAAAGCGAAACTTTCACTTCTGAGGGGAAGGGTGTGTGTTGAGAGCTTCGGCTAGCGGTTTCTGGAGGCTTGTAGAAGGCTGGCGTCGGCAGATAGGGGGGTGCGCTGACGTTTACCCAGGTTGTGCTGCTCGGAATATGGGGGAGTCGAAGGAAGACCTGGCCTGCTGCCTCCAGTGGGGGGCAGAAGGTTACCCAGAGAGGAGGAGGAGGAGGAGCAGCAGCAGCGGGGCGACCAGTGAGAGGAAAAGGACCCCGCTGGTGCGATGGCTAAGTCTTCAGGCCCTCTTCCCCGGGCCGGCGGTGAGGATGATGTGTGAGAAACACCAAGAGCCTCGCAAAGTCTTCTGCAAGGAGGATCGTGCCCTCCTCTGCCTGGTCTGTGACAAATCCAGGCAGCACAGAACTCACACGGTGCTTCCCGTGGAGGAGGCAGCCCAGGAATACAAGGTGGGAAGAGAGACGCTTTCGCTGGCAAAACACACGAAAGAGCAGTTAAAGTTTCAGAGGGGAGAGAGCCGAGTCCACCCCCCCCCCCAGCATGAAGCTCGCAGGTTGACCTTAAGTCTGTCACCAGCCTACCTCGCAGGGTTATAGTGAGGATAAAACAGAGGAAGAGAGACTCATGGGTGCCACCCTGAGCTTCGAGGAAAAGGGGGGTGGATAGTTTTAAAAGGCTGGGCTTGATTGTTTTGAGATGCTTTCTGGTAGTTTGAGGACCAAGCTTCGTGTTACTTGGAAGATTTCACAGAATCACAGAAAACGAGGTATTACCAGTAAATTCTAGCTATGCGGATTGGATACATTTATGAGAATTTTTTATGGCTCGAGCACTCTCACAAAATACTTTTAAGGTCCTAAAATATATCTGGATTTATTATACGTTTTATTATACGTTACTACTCTAGTAGAACAAGTGGAAAATATCAATAAAGTGACAAGGTCACGGTAATAAGATGCTCCTGCTGACAAGTTAATAGATGGCATTGTGTTAAATGAATTTGCACTTACAGTCTGTATTATTGTTTAAACAGTAATCTTGTTTATGTATATTTGACTTATCTTCTAATAAAATCATTTATTAAAAAAAATAGAATCATAAAGTTGGAAGGGACCTCCAGGGTCAACTAGTCCAACCCCCTGCACAATGCAGGAAATTCACAAATACCTCCCCACCCCCAGTGACCGCTGTTCCACACCCAGAAGATGACCAATCACCACCCCCAACAAGCTCCAGATCTCCAGTCAAACTGTTCTGTGACTTGATCTACTGCTGTTCTTTTTCCCTGGCCCTCAATTGCCCTGCCCTCAGCCAGCTCTGCCTCAGGAGGAAGGTTCTGTATCTCTTACCTCCAATACAGAGCAAACAGTGTGTGTGTGTGTTTGATTTAGGTTAAATAAATGTCACATACATGTCACAAGAAGAAAAGGCTCAAACTCCATCCCCTTCTCTGGGACACTGCCCTGATCAAATTTGGTGTCTGCTGTTGCTACTTTAAAGTTAAGAAATATGTTAGGGGATCTCCATCATGGATCTCCCATATAACTGGGCCTCACTATAGGTACCATTCTGCAGAGATTATGCTTTGTGTACTCTGGCCTTCTCTACCCTACAAGGAACTGGGTCGTAAGGACCAGCTGGGATGGTATGCTCCAGATCAATTATTATAGCTCAAAGATCCTGTGCTAGATGGTATAGCCCCCATTGATTTAGCCCTACAGGCTACTGTGGAAGCTTCCTTCAGTGATTATCAAATGTATTGTTCTCTTTGTGCAGAATGAAATCCATGTGTGCCTACAGACTCTGAAAACAGAAAGACAGGCTGCCGAAAACTGTAAAGTGACGCTACAGAAATGTACTGCAAAGTATTTGGTATGTATTTCTTGCGCACATCTGGTATGTTATGAGTCACAAGTCGTTCCAGGGTGAATGGGAAGAGAACCTCATTTTCCCCCAAAAGGGTAATGTGTGAATTGTTGTTACACTCATAGCTGGGGCAGGGAAGAGGACATTTGGTGGAAACGGCTGCCAGGTTGTAGCCAGCTTATGCTGCCCTCATAGGGTTTTCAAGGCAAGAGATGAGCAGAGGTGGGTTGCCGTTGCCTGCCTCTGCGTAGCAACCCTGGACTTCCTTGGTGGTCATCCATCCAACTACTAACCAGGGCTGACCCTCCCTAGCTTGTGAGATCTGAGGAGATCGGGCTAGCCTGGAATACTCTCAAAAGGATATGAGCTACAACATATTTAATGTGAAAGGGCTGAATGATCTATGTGCAGGGATCAAGGCAACATAAGTGATGAACATATGAAGCTGCCTTAGACTGAATCAGAATCAAAGTCAGTATTTGAGTAGACAATAGACTGCTGTCCAAATTCTCAGGCAGAGGTCTTACGTATCACCTAATGCCAGATCCTTTACCCAAAGATGCCAGGGTTGCCAAGCAAATGCTGTACCACTAAACCACATCCGCTGTGGGCAATTTGTCCTTCATATCTCTAGCTGTGGATGCAACCTGCCTGGCCATTTAATAAGAAGCTATAAAACAGCAGCTCTAGTATTAAGGCAGGATGTCTCTGTGCTCACATGCCACCAGTTGTCTTACAGTGACTGAAGTATCGGCTTGACCATTCCCCTGCTCTGCGATGGAACATCCCATATACCTAAAAAGCACCTCTGACCAATGTCTATCATCCTACCTTTGCCTTAGAAATCTCAAAATATTGAGATATTAAGATTAAACCCTTCCTTGGCAGCCTCCTCTTTTTCTCACTGCTCCTAGAGGGTTCTCTCTGATGTCTCTGTAAACTTTCTGTAGCTTAAAACAATTCTTGCAGACACAAGGAATTTTTTTATCATTGTCCCTGCCACAGTCGTAGATCTTTTAAAATGCTAGAAAATGCATTGCTCATCAAACCACCTTTAGACTCTACTCTAGAAGCCAGTGCAGTTCAGCAGTTAGATTGGGACCAGAGAGATCTGGGTTCAAATCCCTGCTCAGACCTAAACCTGGGAGAACCTACCTCACAGAGCTGTTGTGACCATAAAAGGAAGTGAGAATTATGCCCCCTTCTCCGAGTTCCTTGGTAGAAGGGTGGGATAAAAAAGATACTTCACCTAATGGTTATACTACAAATTAATGTTGGTGTAACTGGCGTGACTTAATTCAAAGAATCCTGGGGTAATAGAGTGGTAAGAGTGCTAAAAATTCAACATAGTTTAGTGGTTGGAGTGTCCAAGTTAGGCTCTGGGAGACCTAGGTTTCATTCCCCACTCTACCATGGAAGCTCAGTGGGTGACCTTGGCCCAGTCATGTACTGTCAGCCTACCTTACCTCACAGGGTTGTTGTGAGGATAAAGTGGAGGAGAGGGGAATGATGTAAGCTGCTTTTGGTCCCCATCGTGGTGGGAGGTGCGGTATAAATGAAGTAAATAAATAAAATTCTGGTAGAGATCCCTAGCCACCCTTGTCTGCAGTACAACTTCCAAAGTTCCTTGGGAAACAGGAAAAAAATGGTAAACCAATGTCTGTACTCTAGACTCTTTTTGTCTTTCAGGCTGAAGAGTTCTTGAAACTTGCTATTAAATACTGTAATATTTGTATAAGGTAAAGATAAAGGTTCCCTTGCTCGAAAGCCAGTCGAATCCGACTCTAGGGTTGCGGTGCTCATCTCCGTTTCAAAGCCGAAGAGCCAGCGCTGTCCAAAGACGTTTCCGTGGTCATGTGGCCGGCATGACTAAACACCAAGGCGCACGGAACGCTGTTACCTTCCCACCGAAGTGGTACCTATTTATCTACTTGTAATTTCTTGCTTTCAAACTGCTAGGTTGGCAGGAGCTGGAACTAGAGACGGGAGCTCACTCCGTCATGCGGCAATTTGGGTCTCGAACTGCTGAACTACCGACCTTCCACAGCCTGCAGTTCAGCGTCTTAACCACTTGAGCCACCGCAGCTCCTAATATTTGTATATACACACACAATTGTGTTATTAATAACATGCAGATTGTGCTTCTGTTTACCTTTTTTGTTTTGCTTTCCAAAAATCAACAATATTCCTGCTACCCCTCATGCCATTCAGGTGGCTTTTTAAAGTTTCTTTTTTAATCAGTAATTGACATATAAATATTGCGCTGTATCAGGATGTCAATTACCATTCTTTAAAAAATGCCACCTCCTCCTCCTGGTGAATAGGGGATTGTTGCTATGGCAACTGGGGCAGAGAAAATGCTGGAAACCCACCATGGGGAAGCTCTGTTGCCACTGTGCTGCATTGTCAGCCGTAGTGACAACAGGGAACAAAAGCGTCCCCATTTTACAGATCTCTTTTGACCTGCTCTTTCCTCCCTCATCTTTCTTCATTATTTGATTCCAGGAAGAGATAAAGATTGAAAGACAGAAAATTTTACGGGAGTTCCAGAAACTCCACCTGTTTCTTGTGAAGCAGGAGAGTCTTCTCCTGGCTCAGCTGGGAGAACTAGAGAAGGAGGTGGAGGAGGCACAGAAGGAAAATGATGCCAGACTCCGTCACACTGTCTCCCGTCTTGGTGACTTTATTGGGGATTTGGAGGAGGATTGCCGGCGGCCTGCCAGTGAATTTCTGCAGGTGAGGATTTACGGGTCATCTTCAATGCTCCCTCTAAGCTGTGGAGTCTTGTTGTGACTCGCAAAAATGCTACTTTGTGAGCTACTGGCATTAAAGTTGTGAGCGAGCGATTTGGCTACTGCATGAATTAGTTTGCTCTGGAGCCATCCCTTCCTGAGCTAAGGCAAAAATGTGTGAGCTGGAGGCTAAAAAGCAGTGAGCCAGCTCACACTAACTCAGCTTAGAGGGAACACTGGTCATCTTCAAAGTTTCTTTCCTTAGCAATACCTTTTAATTGTGGTTGTTATTATTGTAGCCAATGGTTTGTCATTGTCAAAGGTATCATGCGTGACTTCCTACTAGGGTTGCCAGCATCGGGGGGGGGCTGGAGATCTCCCAGAATTAGAACTGATCTCCAGTTCCCCTGGAGAAAATGGCTGCTTTGGAGACATTAAAGTTGGTGAAGGCAGGAACATTTATATGTTCCAGTTTCCTTCCTTATCCACTGGGAATCCCATCTTCTAGGAGCTATTTTCCTCGGGCTTGATAGGAATGGGTGATGGGTCCCATTTCCCTAACTCAGGATCCTTCTTGATCCTCTCACAGTCTGCTTCACTCTCCCAGGGTTAAGTCCCAACTCCTAACTCTCAGCTGAAGAATTCCATTTGAATCCCTTGTCACTCAGGGTTCTCAGACCAGGTTACAGCACCAACCATTTACTGTCCATCACACATGCATTCACGATATGGGGAAAAAGTAAAGTTAAGGGGACCAAGAACATACATGTTGCTGCCTTATGCTGATTGGTCTATTTAGGTCATGACTGTCTACTCTGATTGGCTGTGGCTGTCCGAGGCAGGCTGAGGTCTTTTACGTCACCGCCTACCTTGTCCTTTAAACTGGAAATGCTGGATACTGAATCTGGGACCCCCTTCATGCAGAGCAGATGCCCCACCCCAATATACGTTGCCCTAGTCAGATGCGTACTAAATATGCTCCAGGAATAGGGTTCCCTCTCTCTAGGTGGGGTGTAGATTTCTCCTGAAATCTCCAGATTATAGAGATCAGTTCCCTAGGAGAAAACAGTAGGTTTGGAGGGGTGGGGGGCTGTGTGGAATCACATCCCTGTTGAGCTTCCTCCCCAGAATCCACCCTTTCCAAGTCCTTTTCCAAATGTCCAGGAATTTCTCAACCCACACCTGGTAACCTTATCCAGCAAGCATCGAACGTTGAGAGCTGGTGACAGATGGGAAAGGGTGAGGGGTCGTGGAGGCATAAATATGCCTGCTCAAGTCCTGCCTTGGACACTAAACAAAATCCTGGAGGTAGAGAATGGGTTGTCAGGTCCCCCCTGGTCACTGACAGGGGATGAGGGGGTAGGGATGCCAGATTTGGGTTGGGGAAACTCCTGGAGATTTGGGGGTGGAGCCTGGGGAGGACAGGGACCTCAGTGGGATACAATGCCACAAAGTCCATCCTCCAAAGCATCCCTTTTCTCCGGGGGAGCTGATCTCTGTAGTCTAGAAATGAGCTGTAATTCCAGGGGATCCCCAGGTCCCATCTGGAGGCTGGCATCTGTACCAGAGATTTAGGGGCAAAGGGGATTTCCAAATTGTCCCCACCCTACTGCGATTTATCACAGAACACCAGCAGTTTCCCTCTGACTGACGCTCAACCATAAAAATGTTTGCTGTCAGTACAGCAATGAATGGGGGCAGCCCACAGTCAAGACAGAAGTTCTGCATGCTCAAGTAAGCAGAAAAATAGAGCTATGATTTTTTTTGCCAGGTCCCATCTGGAGGCTGGCATCCATACCAGAGATTTATTTAAAAAAGCAGCAGCCCTCTTTTAAAAAGGCATTGTGAGATGCTTCTAGCTGTTTGGGAGACACAGAATGTTCAGAGTCAGTTAAATGTGGAGAGAATGAGAGGGGACGGGTCATTGGGCTGCTCACGTGCATCATGGGCCATTTGTGAACATTGGTGTCTCAAGGAATTCAGTGGATACTCTTGGAGAAGCTGCAGTATTTTTATGAACAAAGATGTTCTAGCAACTCTGTTCCTTTGGGGGAAGGAACCCCTTTAAACCCTTTAAGAAGTTAGTGTAATCATCTTAGATAAAGCTGTGTGTTGCAAAGGGACTTCCCAGAGAAGCACAAAACCCCGAGGAGTCTTGAAGACATGTATCCATAAGTATTATTGCATAGTCACTTTTACATTCATAATGTAATCCAAGTTTTTCTCTTTTCATCTCCCTAGGATATCAACAAATCCTTAAGCCGGTAGGCATTTTCATATTCTTCATTGACTGCAAAGTGTGTACTAGGCAAAAAAAACCTCCTCCAGTTTGCCCTTCTGCCACAGACCCCAAATGAATTGAATACAGATAAGTTACCTTTGACCCAGTCCAACAAAGGAAGAGTGGGAGCAGCTCTGAAGAGTGAAGGGCATTCTTCTGGCAGAACTCTTGCCATTGGAAAAGGGTTGAGGACTGATCACTGGAAGAGACGAATCCTCAGTGCTCTTTTTAAGGCTTGCTTTAGACAGCCAGATCCATGGTGACATCTTTCACATGGCAGATACAGGGATCAAACCTCAGAATGATTTTGTATGTGAGCAGAGTTGACTTGCAGGCACAAAAGGTTCTCACAGCTCACCTGAGATGTTTGCTGTTCCCATCAGGCCAGAAGGGTCGTGCATTTCTGAGAGTCCGTGTGGTGTGGTGGTTAGACCATCAGACTAGGATGTGGGAGACTTGGGTCTGAACCCCTCCTCTGCCATGGAAACTTGCTGGGTAACTTTGGGCCAGTCGCACCCTCTCAGCCTAACCCCATCTTGGTTCTTGCAAGGATAAAATCACGGAAGGGAAAACCATGTAAGCCACACGGGGTTCCCACTGGGTTATAAATGAAGTAAATTAAATAAATAAGCAGATTTCTGCTGGACTGTATGGACACACACTTACACAAATGGTTCCCGAGCATGCACGGGACATTTTTGGTGATGCTGGCTGTGTGTACTTCCACAGACCCACTTCTCACCATGTGAAAGTTACTGATGCTTGAATGTTTGAAATTAGGCTTAATTTCACTGAAGTTAATGGTGCAGCAAGATATATATATATTCATTCATTCATTCATTCATTCATTCAATTTATACCCCGCCCTCCCCGCCGAGGCAGGCTCATGGCGGCTTACATGGAGGATAAAACACATAAATAACAATTGTAACAGTCATAAAACCAACTAAAACAATCCAATAGATAAAACAGTTCAATATCATAAAGTGCTAGCAGGTCTCTACTAAATCTATTGCTTCAGGTGGCGGTGTTCTGATGTCTGTCTTAATCGTCAGTTCATAGATCTTATCTAAGTGTATGCAGCAGGCACAGGCTGTGGTTGGCAGAAACCAGAGAACAGGACTCTGTGCCTTCCAGTTGTTATTGGTGGTGGCTCCTTAACTGAAGGCCTGGTGGAAGAGCTCCATCTTGCAGGCCCTACGGAACTGTAAAAGGTCCTGTAGGGCCCTGATCTCTTCAGGGAGCTTGTTCCACAAGTATGGAGCCGCCACCGAAAAGGCCTTGGTCCTGGTTATGGCCAGCCTGCCATCTTTAGGGCCCAGGAGGGTCAGTCGATTTTGGGACCCTGACCGCAGTGCTCTCTGGGGAACATATGGGGGAAAGGTAGTCAATCAGATATGTCAGACCCTGACCATACAGGGCTTTAAAGTAAGAACCAGCCAGGTAGATGCTGCTTGCCACACAAGTTACCTGTGTTTCCCTTATGCCTCTTACTAGGCTTCTGGTACTCTTCTTGGGTGTGTCAAAAGTTCCTGTCCCAACCCAGGGTAAGGCTTTTCGGTTACAAAGGGGTTGCAGGAAAACAAAGTTACAATATACCAGAGAGAGATTAAATCTCACCCTAGTCTTGGTAGGTGCCACCAAGTCCTTTCAGTCTGTTCCAACACCCCAGGAGGAAAAGGACAAATCTCCCGGCATCTCAGGGAATTAACAAGAAAACTCAGCCCTGCAGAGTGGGACTGCAGACTGAATTTCCAAACACAAAACAGTTAGCTGGTAGGTGGTCAAAAGACAAGGCTCTGGAAAAAGTCTTTGAGGTCAATGAAGGCAAAAACCACAACAATAAAAATATAGTTATTTATTTAAAGTGCAAAAATATTCAAATAAGACAAGACTATGAAGGAGTAAAATAATTAAATCTAAGCTTACCCAGCATAGCTAAAGCATAGAGTCAAGGTTCCAGCTACCGTTATGGTTCAGCACAGGCAGTTAGTTTGGTCAAGGCATAGCCCTTCCAAGCAGCAGTCAAGATGGATACCGGTCAGGGAGCTGTAAAACCATTGATGTGCTTCAGTACCAAGTGGTCACAAAGAAGAAGAAGAAGAACAAGGAGGAGGAGATTGGATTTATACCCCGCCCTTCACTCGGAGTCTCAGAGCGGTTTACAAACTCCTTCTCCCCTCCCCAACAGACACCCTGTGAGGCAGGTGGGGCTGAGAGAGCTCTTTCTAGAACTGCCCTTTCAAGGACAGCTCTGACAGAACTATGGCTTGCCCAAGGTCATCCAGTAGCTGCAAGTGGAGGAGTGGAGAATCAAACCCAGTTCACCCAGATTAGAGTCCTCACACTTAACCACTACACCACACTGTCCCACCACATAGCAAAGGCTAACTAGATTTATGGAGAGGGTCTCTGATTGACCTTAGTCCTGCTAGGCCAATCAGATACTAAAGAGATGATGTAACTCTCTGTAGGTTGCTAGGCACATGCTGTCCAAAGAATGGACTAAAGGGGTAGAGAAACAAAACCATACTGCAGCTAGGTCCCACCCGTTCCCACACTGGTGCCCCATAACTTCAGTTGCCTGGAATGTGCTCATTGGAAGGAGCAAGAGCGAAGCGGTATTCCCTAGTACTTCAGCTGCAAACAGTTTAGCTGGCAAGGTCACTGTGTTCTAAATGTCTCTAACCATCTCTGGGACGATTCCTACTTGTCTCTCTGCAGCCTGGACCAAAGATTTTATTTCTCAGAGCAAAGCAAGGAACCATTTTTTCTTTACAGGGTGCCCGGCCTCACATTTCAGGAAATCAGAGGCAAAGCAAACGCTTTTCATCACTAATTGACCTGAAGGGTTCCTTCTCGCCTAGGTGTGAAAAGGGGACCTGCTGTCAGCGCTTGGAGAGGTTCCCTAATCTGGAGAAGCTCAACACAGTCTCTCAGAAAACTATGGCTCTAATGGAAAGCATACAGAAATTCAAAGGTAGGACTAGTAAAGCATACAGAAACCCAAAGGTATGGAGTAGGCCTAGTAAAGCACACTCCTATGACTACCGGAGAAGCAATGTTCCTGTCAGGTCAGTACTTAAATCAAAGTAAGCATAAAACCCAGTGGCTCTTGGTAGGGGCTGGGTGGGGTGAGGAACAGGGCAATTCCCAGCCTGCAAGTATTGATTACTGCACAGTGTGTTTTTACACTAATATTGTGAAAACAGAGTTGTTGAAAAAGTGTAGTGGACTCGCCGCTGTCTCTGTGAATGTCTATCACCCATACATTTGCAGCGGCAATTAATGGAATTTGTTTTTAGCAAAATGGCATAATATCATCCTTTCGCTCTTCTTCAGAAACACTGA
>NW_015177038.1:69745-81816 GCF_001447785.1 Gekko japonicus | reverse complement strand
TTTCGCTCTTCTTCAGAAACACTGACCGTTGAGCTGAAGAAAGAAAGAATACCTTGGCTAACTACTGTGGGGCGTGGAAGAGCAGACCAGCCACAAATCCTTTGGCCGGTGATGTGTAGAGATGTACGAGGAACCAGCACAAAAGGTGAAGATTTGTGTGTGTGTGTGAAGTCTGTAAAGATGGAAGCCAGTGAAACCCTAAACAAACAAAATTGTGTTTGATAAATATGGGTGTGAGCCACCTGTGGATCAGTTGAAAATTATGGGTTAGCTGGATGTGGACATGGTATTTTATGTTATTTTTACTTCATTCATACCCTGCCTTTCTCCCCAGTGGGGAACCCAAAGTGGCTTACCTCATGTGCCTCTCCTACATTTTTCCTCACAACAACCCTGTGAGGTAGGTTAGGCTGAGAGTGTGTGACTTGTCAAAGGTCACTTGCCAAGTTTCCATGGCAGAGCGGGGAATGAAACCTGTGTCACCCAGATGATAGTCCACCCACTATACCACACTGGCTCTCTATTGTTGCTAGCCAAAAGTGAAGCTGTATTCCTTATACTAGTTTGGACCTTTGGATGCTGGGATTAATTGAATAAGGCATTTCCCTCTCCCACCTCCTGAAGCTTCTGCCTGTTAGGAGAGCAGTGCCATTGGCCTAGCCCAGCGAGATAAATTTCTGGGAAAGAAACCATACATTGAACTCAGGCTTCTTGAGAACTGTCACCCTCTAATTCTGTTCTGTTTCCCCCAGTGAATGTGACTCTGGATCCATGGACAGCCAACCCCAGGCTCATCATCTCCCTGGATCGAAAGACAGTGAGGCACGGAAAACAGTTGCGGGCCCTGCCTGACAACCCAGAGAGATTCGACTCCGAGCCTTTTGTGTTGGGCTGTGAGGGATTCTCCTCAGGGAAACACTGCTGGGTTGTCAGCGTAGAGGCAGGGCAGAGCTGGGCAGTTGGCATTGCCAGGGAGTCGGTGAAGAGGAAAGGCTACATGAGCCTCAGCCCTGAGCAAGGCATCTGGGCCGTGGAGCAGTGCTGGGGTCAGTTCCAAGCACTGACCTCCCATTGGACTCCCCTGTCCCCGTGCAGGAAACCCAGGAGGATCCAGGTGTCTCTAGACTACGAGAGAGGTCAGGTGGCATTCTCTGATGCTGATCTAGATGTTCCAATCTTTGCTTTCCCTCCCGTCTCCTTCAGGCAAGAGAAAATCTACCCTTGGCTCTGGGCAGGGCCGGGATCTCAGCTTTGCTTGTGACTCAAAAGGCTGCTTCTGCGTGAACAATGTGGGGGTGTTCCTCTATTCTTCACCACCCTGATAGAGGAACACATTCCCCCCCTGCCAAAATATCTAGAGGCCTAATGTTTATGCAAACAACAGGACGACTGGCTACTCCAAACCAGACTTTTTGTGGAAGCAGCTCCCTGAGACAACACATTTATACTAAATAATTTGAACCAATTTCCTGTGACTCCTTCCTCCCTTTTCGTTTCTTCCTACTTTCAGTTATGCCCTGGAAATCTCAGAAAATGCACAGCAAGTTATTTGCTTCAACCGAATCAACTTCTGCCTGTACATAATTGCTTTTGAATTGCACAAAATAAAATTCTCTCAAAAAATAAAGAAATTAAGTGGATCAGCGTAGTGTAATAAAGTTGTCATTGGTTTACAGTGATTCCTGACTATGGCTATTAATTACCAGAGTGCTGAATAAAGCTCATGATCACAATATGACCGCCGCTATGGGATTCTGAATTTTATGTTATTTTCCAGAGTTGGTTTTCTAACCTTCTGAGGTAGAGTAAAAAATTGATTAAATAAATAAGCCCTGACACTTAGAAGGTAGAGTCTATAGAATGTCCAGTAGTCCAAACTTGGGTTCTTTATACATTGTTGCCTTGAATGCTTGCACATACGATCCAAGATTCCCATGTGATCCAAGGTTCCCAGCTTTCCTTAACATTAGTGACCATTTTAAAATAAAAATATCTTTAAGTCTTTGTGCTGATCAAAACTGAATCATGCAAATGGTTTAGACAGTATAGTTATCTTCATTTCTGTAACACCCATCAGTCTATATTTCATGGGGCTGCTACAGTGCATTCCATGTTTGCTCATCCTTCACCATAAAATGTTGCTCTTACCCTCAAATGTAGCCTAGGGGTCTTGTTTCCCCACTTCCAACTAGGGATGGGCACAAACTGCATTTTTTGTGGTTCAGTTCGTGATTCTTGGCTGAACCATGAACCGATAGGCCAGTTTGCAAACCAAACCAGTTCGTATTGGTTTGTGAGCCATTTAAACCCCTGCTTTCTGCTCCCCATGAAAAGCAGTGGGGAGCAGAAAGCAGGGGGTTAAATGGAGCCATTAAAATTTATTTAGCCTCCATGTGGTCCCAGTCTGCAGAGTTAGCTATCCACAGATGGGGGCCACACATGGCTAATAGTATATAAATATCTAGGTTAGAGAAATAGTCTCAAGGGTTCAAAATGGTATGAAACAGGGTTCCCCAACATTTTTGAGCATGCAAGCATCACTGTAATTCTGACATGGGAGCGGACACAAAATGGCTGCCACAGGAGATAGAGGCAGCCACAATTTTTAAAAATATGCATGGCCAAGCTAATCTCCAGTGGCCAGTGAGAAGTTCTGCTAGGCAAAAGCTGCATCGGGCTCTGCCCATCTTCTAAAAAAACCCATGGTAGGTACCAGGAAAGGTGTGGGTAGGTGCCATGGCACCCACAGGTACCACATTGGGGACCCCTGATACAAAACATTCAATAATGCCATCCGAGACTTAGGAACCCATGTAAAGAGTCAGTTACTCCAAGCATCCAAGCTACTCCACTCAAGAAAGCAAGAGGCCAACTAGGTGAAGCAAAAGTGATGGGAGAGATGGTTACAGCTACTCATCCATGCAGGTCCAAATGGTAATCCAAGTTCCAGGTTGTCCTGGAAACAATCTGGAAGGTAAGTGAAGTTTGGACACTATGATGTGTTGGCATGTGCTCCGCCACTCAGAAGACGGAAGCAGACCTGGGCAGGCAAAAGCTCTCTGGATAGAGCATACTTTGGTCAAGCACAGGTGCAAGAAAGGTAAGAAATCTAAGGGTATGTAATGTCGGTGGGAAGGTCTGGAGTGACAAACCAGTGTGATATGAAACCAGCAGGACAGCACAACAGCAAGAACTCTGCTTTGGGGAAAGACTGCCCTTGGTTATGGGACAGGTAGCCAGGTCCCAAACGGAATTATTTTTTTCTTTCCCAAGCTTGGAAAGAGGGAGGGGATTAATCGGTGCACTCTGATTGGACAAAGGGGGAGAAGGGAGTGGCTTTTGGGGGGGGGGCAGTAGGGAACCTTCCAGATGAAGTAAAAGGGAGGAAGTACCCAGATATGGGAGGGGCAGTCTCGGTTGGATTTAAAAGGGTAGGTTTGGAGGCAGTTCAGTTTTGATTATTTGTATTTTACTTCATTTATACCCCAAAGTGTTTTATTGTTCTCTCCTCCATTTTATCCTCCCAACAGTCTTTTGCTGCTTCCATCTGAGCACTTCCACAACAAAACAAGAGGCGGCAGCAGCAGCAAGCAACGAAGCAGTGGAGGAAAGCACTTGGCTGCAGGGGTCTTTAGCAGTCACGGATCTCCCCACTGATGAGATCGTCAAGTGCCCTCAGGCTTTTGTGAAAGAACACAAGTTTCTGCATTGTGTTTGGATCAGATTGGCCGGAGGCACTTTATTGAAAATAACAAGCAACTACAAGGAGAGCTCAGTAAAGATCACACATTTATAGCATCTTTTGGTTACACAGAGCAGTAGCTTCCAGATCAAACAAAAGTACAGGTTGAGCAAAAAAAAAATTAGAAATACTCAGCATCAGCATTCTTGAAAGTTTAGCACAGGGGTGTCAAACATAAGGCCCGGGGCCCAGAACCGGCCCATCCAGGGCTCTTATGCAGCCCGCAAGCAACTGATGCAAGCGAGGGAATGCTGGGAGGAGTGGGCAGAGCCACTCCATTGTGGCTTCAGCACAGCAGAACAACCTTGTCTGCAGCAGTCAGGCATCCTGGGAGCATCTGCCCAGTGGTGCACTGCGGCCTGTCCACTCCACCTCCGCACCCCCCTCCCAGCCCATGGGGCCTTGCAGTGAGGATACACCAACTCAGAACTCACCATCTGCTGTCGTTTATCCAGTTTCTATCTCCGGGACCCAGCATTACATTTTATGGTCCACATGGCCCGGCCTGACAAAGTGACATTTATGTCAGGTCTGGCCCTCGTAACAAATGAGTTTGACACCTCTGGTTTAGCAGTTACAATTCTCGGAACAGTCAAGACCATTCTCCCTCCTTTCTTTCTAGGGTTGCCAGCCTCCAGATGGTACCTAGAGATTTCCTGCTATTATAATGGATCCCCAGATGACTGAGATCAGTTCTCCTGGGGAAAATGGCTGCTTTGGAGGGTGGACTCTATGGCATGATAACCTGCTGAAGTCCCTCCCCCCAAAACCCCGCCCTCCTCAGGCTCCACCTCCCAAATCTCTAGCTGTTTCCCAACCCAGAGCTGGCAACCCTATTTCTTACCCTTTCCCACCTCCTTCTACACATAGACTTTTCTGAAACAAAGTATGAGGCCTACTTTCCTGTGTTTCCACAAACACCCCCTTTGGCACCACCTTGCCTCAAACTTCTATGCGCGTTAAGGTTTTCACTTCCCTTTTCCGCATTTCTTCACAGGCTTTCATTTCTGTGTATAGATTGTACACTTCTTTAGTTTGTTCCGGGCTCAGCTCTCTTCTATGTGTTTCTTCAGCAGTATAGCTTAGACAGCATTTTCGCAAGGTAATAAGCCACATATGCGAATACAAATAATCCAACAAGTCCGACAAACACAATTAGCAATATGCAAAAGGGTTTAGATCCCTACCCAAGACTACACACTGTACTGGTCTGCCTCTACACTTTTACTGGCTAATATATAATATAGGGCCATTTTGCTCCCTTAAAGTCATTTGTCATATCTCATTTCATTGTTTATTTGGCTGAGGCCCTTTACAGTAGCATTGGCTACCTCTTCTAATGAGGCAGCAATTTTCTGTGTTTCATTAAATTCTCAGACAGTTCCATAGTTTAGGAACATAACCCCCTAAATTCTTTTAGTCTCGGAAATTCCTCTGTAATTCCAAATTCTGATAGCAATTGCAGGATATGCTGCAGATACATAACAAGTTCCCATTGAATTAAAGGGAAGGTGTATGTGTTTGCCTTGTTTCCATACACACAGTGGCCAGCTAGTACAGTGAAGCCTGAATCTCACAGAGGGTTCATCATCCGCTAAGCATAATAGCCTGTGATTCCTTCTGCCTTAAGGGTGTGATTGTTCACCCATGTACTGTTTTGTAGGTTAGCTCTGTTTATTATAAATTGAACATCATATACACTTGTCTCCAATGTCATTGGAACTGTTACAGGCAGTTGGGCAATAGGGGCTAACCACACACAACTGCAACAATTGCAATTTGTGTTTTGCAAAGTTTCGTTTCCCTTATAATCTGAATAATAAGGGGCCTGCCCATGAGTATTCTTTAAAGACACTGGTATCATGGGTACTCCTCCAGAAGAATGAATAGGTCCATGACCACAAATCCAACAGCTGGAAACATTTAAGTCTCCTTTTATGTATTAATAAGAAGAAGGAGTTAACCTGCTCCAGCCACAAGTCCTAAAAGTCTGGTCAAGCAAATGACAGGATTTTCATGTCTGATGATACGGTAGGTAAGGATTGCCTTCTTGCATTGGGGCAAATCCTCTTCACTCTGGCAAGGGCTATGAGTTCCACTACTTGTGCAGAATGAACAGAGGGTAAAGAATGGCTTTCTATTACTTCATGTGGAGAACAGGCTGCATACCATGTGACTAAAATGCCTTTGGAAACCCGGTGACATGAGCCATCTACATAGAGATTAAGATCACGGTTCTGGAGTGGAGTGTCCTTAAGATGAAGAGGTGGCATAGTAAGATGGGCAGAGACAGCAAAATGATCACGAGGTTCTCCATCCAAAGGAGTTGGGAGCAAAGAAACGGGATTTAGAATGGGACACAAGGTGTTATTTATTTATCACAAAGGAAAAGAAAATAGAAAAAAAGAACTAGGGATAAAAATTCAAAATCCACCAACTAAATTAAAAAAGAGAAAAAGAAACGTATATAGAGACAAAACCATAACAACATGGTAGAAGTTCTACATATTCCATAAATGGGATAAAAATTCAAAATCCAGCAACTAAATTAAAAAAGAGAAAAAGAAACATATATAGAGACAAAAACATAACAGTGGTAGAAGTTCTACATATTCTATAAAAGGTTTCCAATAATAAAAAGAACAGGACACCGGTAAGAATAATGTGGTCAGCGGAGAGAAGCAAACTTTCATACTTCAACAAATCTGGCATTTGAAAGGTGTTGGGTTTTAGTTTTAAATAGGAGAGAAGCTTGTGGTACAGCCACCATTAAGGGTGAGTCTAAAACAAGAGTAGAAGAGGCTTCAACTAAAGTAGCAGCAGCTACTGAATGAAGACTAGATTCAGGTAGGTAGCCGTGTTGGTGTGAAGCAGCAGAACAAAGTTTGAGTCCAGTGGCACCTTTAAGACCAGCAAAGTTTTATTCAAGGTATAAGCTTTTGTTTGCAAGGCACACTTCGGTCATCCTCTGACTCCTGAGTCAAGAAGAGAGCTATAATAGGCAACTGGGTGTTGCTTCTTACCATGACTTTGAGTAAGTACCTCTTGGGCACCTCGCTCTTTCATGGCAGAGAAGAGTAAAAGGCTTGTTGCAATCAGGGAGACCTAAAGATAGGGCTCTGCTTAAAGCTGGAGAAGGCCTTTTAGCTTCCACCTATTCAGGGCAGAGGTTCTAGCATCTCTGCATGGATCAACTATAGCAGAGGTTTGACAATTGAGGCATAACTCAATATCCATTAGCGGCAAGAGCCTGCCATGCCTAGAAAGGTACACCTTCATGACACTGTTGTAGGTTTTGAAATACCGAGAACAGCCTCTACGCTGGATGAAAAAAGGTGTCATGCTCCTGCAGATATGTCACGCCTTAGGTGATTAACTCAGGGCAGTCATAGCTGTAATTTTTCCTTTGAGGTTTTCTGGCCTTTAGGAGCAAGCAAGGAGAGTAAAGTTAACGAATCCATTTCACACGATTCTGAAGAGGGAGATGTTAACAAAAGATCATCAACTTCTTGCACAAGAACAGGATTGCCAGAGAATACAGTGGCATCAAAGTCCTTTCTGGAGGATCTGAGAAGAAAGGGAGGGGCTTTCAGTATTCCCCTGAGGGATTCTCGCGTGGCTGTACTGCAGACCGTGACAGGTGAAAGCGAAAAGAAACTGTCTGTCAGGGTGTATTGGGACAGAAAAGAAAAGAAAGCAGAACACAAGTCCGCATACTGAGCAGTAGGTGGAATACAAGAGAGAATAGCAGTAGGATTGGGGAACCAATGGAAAAGAAGTTAAAACCGCATTAACTGCATGTATGTCTTGTACAAAACAATAAGCATTCTTCCTCAGCTTCTCAATGGGCAAGGCACGAGTGTTACAAAGGCTCTTGGTTGGGACAGTGAATCCTTGCTCCAGTAACACAGTGATGACAGGGCAAATGCTATCCTCTCCTTCTGGTCACAATGGATACTGGGCTATTTTTGGCAATGATTTGGCCAGGTTCAGTCTGACCATTGGCATCTTGTGACCAGAGGGAGGGTGATGCTGTAGCAACTGTTTCTTTTTGTATTTCAGTCAGTTGGGCAGGGGATGGTACTATGTCAGAGGTTTAAGTTAAAGCTGTTAACATGGAAACTTCATTTTCTGGCTGGACTCCTAAACATACTCCGTCTAGAGTAGAAAAACTGGTACATTTTAATTTGTGAAGAAGATCATGACCCAAAAAGGTTGACAGAAGAAGAAGAACTTAATAGAAACACATGTTGATTTGAAATAGGGCCTAAACGGAGATTCATAGATGGAGAAACAGGGAGTGGCAAAGCCTGGTTAGAAATCCCTATAAGCACTGACAGCTTCAGAGGAGAAAGGGGTATTGGGAAAATCTTAAGCGTACTAGAACATCTGCGTCCACAAGGCACTTGGATTTGGTACCATTTAGAACACAAGGCATAAAGAGACAGATTGGTCAAGGGACAGAAGCAGGGCTGAGATGATGATGTTACTATTCCTCAGGCTGTCCTAATACTGGAGAAAGGCTGGAGGTGGAGACTAGAAGTCTTGGCTAGAAGAAGCCAGGTCTTAGAAGGGACTTGAAAACTAAGGTCGGTTGGGGCACTCATTTTTCCAGTGACCTTGTCTCCAACAATAATGACAAGTCATTCTGTCAGCAACTCCTGGGTTACTGTCCCTTCCCTTGTTTTGTGTACATCCCCTAGTCAGGGACTTAAAATATTGGATTTGTAAATTCCTGAGTTTTGTTTCTGCTATTTTTTTCTTTTCCTCTTGACGGGCTACATATATCTCAGCAATTACAACAAGTTGATCTAGTGGCTTATCTTTCCAGCCTATAATTGACTGGAGTTGTTCCCTTACTCTGGGCAGCAGACCTAGAACAAAGTGGCTAGCTACTGCTATAGGAGCAGACTGTGCAAGATCATTGAAGCCAGAGTATCTATCAAAATCTTGCTTTAGCCTCTCCATATAATCAGCTGGAGCTTCACCTTCCTTCTGTTTGCAATCAAGAATTTTATTCCAATTAATTTTTGTAGGGCATACCTTTAAGACTGCTTCCTTTAATCGGGCGCGTGCCTGTGTAAGGGCAGGCCCAGTACCAGGATCTTGAGCTGGCCATTCAGCTTCTCTTTTTAAATCATTGCTCACTTCAAAAGGTACAACGGCACACATAAGTTGATTCAAGTCTGCCCAACTAGGATTGTAACAGATTATAACAATCTCTAATTGTCTTTGAAATTTTTCGGGTTCTTCTCTAATATTAGGAAACTCTTTAACTAATTTATAGAGCTCTCTGGGGGTCCAAGGAGCACAAACAGTTACAATGGCTGTTCTCTCTGGGCCCTGGTCAGAGAGCTGTCCTACAGGTACTATAAACCTTGACCCTGGAGGAACAGGCAAATAGACAGTCTGCTGGCACCTTTGATTTCCTGGTACTGAAACTGATGAAAATGGTAAAGACAACAAAGAAGGGCTCCATTCTTCTGATGTGTCATGTATGAGGGTACCAGTGGGTATCAGGTGAGTCACAACAGCCTGGGATGATGACTGAGGTGATGCTGTAGGTGTAGCGGGCAGTATAGAGGAGTCCACTCTTGGGTCTTGGGCTGGTTGATGATTACTTGATGGGGGCATTTTGCTGAAAACATCTACACTGTCTTCTGCTGCCTCGTCAGTTTGTGGTCCCTTGTCCGACTGGAGATATGAAGGAGCTGTGGGATGGCAATTTTGGTCAATTGCACAATTTCTGCTTGAGAATTTTAATGTGGTCCTTTAATTTCTCTTAGGAGTCTTTTAAGATTCTTAATCTGGGAGTCATGAAAGTGCTTTGATGTTCCATCATACTGATCAAAATAAACTTCCCATTGAGTCTGAGGAGTTTCACTTCTCTTGGCCTCTAGTGGGCCTCTGAGGTGCACAATCTTGTCCAAATCAAATGGCCCAACTAAGGGAAACCAATTCCATTCATGGAGATATCTGTAACTCTTGTGGTCATAATGTGTACACATAAAATATGCAAGTGTCCCTTTTGGTGGGGCTGGAATGTCCTTCCGCCCTCTGCCCCCCTCTCTCTGTACCTCAATTTACGCAGGGCTTTCATGCAGGAGTGACTCTTTCAGGAAGTCCAGTCAGGCTAGGGTATTTGCCGGGGCACAACGCCCTGCCTAACGTCTGAGGACAAGACTACTTGGCAATGGCACAAATGGCACTTCATTCACAATTAGAATTGGATGCGTGGGAAGGGGTAAAGAAAGGACAACCAGGACAATCAGTTCATGTGGTCCTGATTTTCACCAGGTTCACTGAACTAGGTTACTTCTATGGAAACCTTCAATGGATTTTTCAGCAATCCTTGGTTGAGGGACGTCCACCACACACCCTTGCTTTCAAAATTGCTCCTCTCAATAGTCTGGGGGTGGCTGCACATGGCTTCAGACCTCATGGAGGTTTTCACAGCCAAAGACTGAACCTCAGTTCACATAGGGAAAGACACTCACTTGCACCGCATTTCCGAACCTCTTACCTAAGACGGTGACTCTAGCAGACCTGGTAGCAAAAGGCTTAATGGCATGATCCCAAACTAGAGGCAGGCAGGCAGGCAGAGGCAGATCCTCACTGAAAACCCCAACATAGACTTCAAAAGGTCAATTACCTTTTCAATTGGTTTTGGGGATTCAGTGACAAACGGTCCCGTCAGCCGCTCCTCTGTTGGGTGTTGCCATCCGAGTCACAGCACCAAGAATTGCTGAGGTAAACAAGTCTCCGCGTTGTGTTTAGAACAAATCTGCTAGAGGCACCGTACAGAAAATACAAGCATCTGCCAGGAGAGAACTCAGACCAACATGCGTTCCCAGGTTTGAACGCTGTACGGATAGGAAGGAGCAGAGTTTTGCGAGTTCCACCCAAATTTCCTTGCCCCAATCCCTTTTGGCCACTATTTTCTCCTGGACAACCAGAAGGTTTTCCCTCCTTGAATCATGACGATAGTTTCAGAGGGTACTGTGTTGGTCTGCAGTAGGACAACTAGATATAGTCCAGTGGCACATTAGAGACCAACAAGATGTTGGGAGCATGAGAATCACTTTCATCAGTTTACTCCTCTAAAACTCCTTTCATCAGTTTATACTCTAAAAACCTTACTGGTCTCTAAATTGCTACTGGACTCAAATCTCATTGTTCCCCTCAGTCATTATTCGACATATCACTGTAAGGTGAAGTTACAGCAATATGTCAATTACATTTGATAACTGACATACTGCTGTAGCTTAAACTCCCAGTCCTTCCTTAATGCAATATGGATATGTGAATTACCTATTTAGGGGGGGGGGGACCTGACAAAGCCCTTTGGTGATAAGGGTGGCTGCAGAGGTGTGTGTGCACATGGGGGGAGGGGACTATACAATGAATATGAATGCAGGAAAATGAATGCAGGAAAAAACAGCAGTAATAGGAGCTCCACAGAGAAGTCTTGTTTTATGGAAGCAACTTAAGAAGAGAGGTCAAAATGTGTTCACGGGTCTTTTTAATGTATGATAGCGTATCTCTCCTTATATATAACTGAGTAGTGGGGTGGCACTTTCCAGCTCTCCCATTAGCTGTGCAATGCGCTCCATCAGCCATTGGCCTGTCAGCCGCCACTCAAGAGTACTTGTGTGCCATTGGCCATGTGCTGGGTCTGCTCCTCTTCCCCACCCACTCCCACCTCAGCCACTGTTCCCTGTCAGAATTACTGGCAAATGGCTGTCTCTCCTGACGAAGACACTTCTCCCTCTTGGCTCCTCTGTGGGACTAACTTTTCCCTCAGTAGCTGCTGGGAGAAGGAAACCTTTTCCAGGCCTTTGTGAGGAAACCCGTCCTAACTAGGGTTGCCAGCTTCAGGTTGGGAAATTCCTGGGTATTTTGTGTCTAAGGAAGCCAGTCTAAGGAAGCCAGAGTTTGGGGAGGGGAGAGGCCTCAGCTGAGCAGAATGCCATAAAGTCCACCATCCAAAACAGTTATTTTCTTCAGTGGGAAAAAGATCTGTTGTCTGGAGTTCAGTTGTGATATCCAGAGAACTTCAGGCTCCACCTGGAGGTTGGCTACCCTAGGTGTAGCAGTTAGTACTTCAGAGCAGGGTCTGCCAGGCAGAGATCAGTCCCCCTACGGCATTATACCCTGCTGAGTCCTTCAACTCCCCAAAAGCTGCCCTCCACAGGATCCACCCCCCAACTCTCCAGGTATTTCCCTACTTGGAGCTGGCAACCCTCCTTTCCCCTCAGTGCCTGTTGCTAGGCAACCAAGCTTGGTTCTTTCAGTAAAAGGCCCCTTCGATGCCTATTTTGGCCTTTGG
>NW_015177038.1:64796-69699 GCF_001447785.1 Gekko japonicus | reverse complement strand
ACAACTGCTCTCCAGATGGCAGAGATCAGTTCCCCTGGAGAAAATGGTGGACTTTGTGTCCTTATACTCTGCTGAGATGGCCCTCCTATGACAGCCAATGTGATGTAGCGGTCAGGGCTTCAGAGCACGGTAGAGGTTTCAGGTGTGTGTGTGGGGAAACAGAAAGCTAAAGAGTGAGGGGCAGATAATGGCAGGTTGATGCTTGGGTGGGAAGGAGATAGAGTTGCTAACTCCAAGTTGGGAAATTCCTGGAGACTTGAGGGGTGGAGCCTGGAGAGGGTGGGGTTTGAGGAGGGGTGGTACCTCAGACAGGTACAATGCCATAGATTCCACCCTCCAAACCAGCCATTTCCTCCTGGGGAACCATTGTTGCCAATCTGGGGAACCATTGTTGCCAGTCTCCAGGTGAGGGGTGGAGATCACTTCTTCTGGAGAAAATGGTGGACTCTGTGTCATTATACCCTGCTGAGGTCGCCACAGCAAATTGATGCTGAGTGCCCAAGGTCAGGGCACTCTCCCAGAGCCTCTTTCTAGAGCTCATATTTATTTCCACAACATGCCTTATTTCTAGTATACTTTATAAGGCCAGTTTTCCAAAGATTCTCTTAGAAGATGATTCTGTGCCAGAAAACTCAGTTCTTATGCACATTATAAAACTTACCTCTGAATACATGAGGCTTTAATTCAGCAGCCATCATCTGTTGTCTTTCACTTTTCTTCGGATGAGAGGTGAATGTTTCTGGAGGGAAAAGAAAGTATGAGATTCAGGTTTTTGGTGTCTTGTAGTTCTTGTCAAAATTTATCTAAAGGTGCATCGAGATATAGATGTTAAAAATTCTTGTAGTGCTGTGAGTTGTTTTCAGCGTAAGTGTGGCTGTAACATCACCAAATTACACATGGGTACATATTTGACTCATTAGCGGGCTGTTTCATAGTCCATGCTCTGATCCCTGTATTTTCCCACAGGACAGGTAACCACCTGAAATCTCCAGGTCAGTATCTTTGAACTTGTTCAGCACCACTTTCAGAGAAGCATTCTTCTGCTTGGAAGTGCTCACAGGCTTCTGGAAATCCCTCCCATAACTCCCCTTAAGGTTCACATTGCACTGTATTTTCCCACAGGACCTAGAAGACATTAACATTTTTGGATGTAAGTCTCATTAGTATTTACAATCCAACATTGATTCAAAACAGATAAATGCCAATGGAAGACAGATATCCAAGTGACTCTTCCCCCAACTCATTGTTCACCTCCCTTTCCTCTCCATTCTGCCCAATTCCACCTCCTAGAAGCTGCCAACTCCCCACATTCTTCTCTCTCTAATCTCTCATGCCATACCATAATTTATGGGTGCAATCCTGTCCTCCCACCTCTGAGTGGAAAGTTGGGTGCAGAGTGAGGACAGTTGTGCCAGCCCTTCCACACTCCTCCTTGGGCCCTCCATACTGCCTCACTCCCAATTTTCCTGACAGCGGCCTCCGATGCATGGCAGGCTGCCATGGAAGAGCTTCTGCTTCAGGTAGAGCACTTGGCTGCAATGGAGCACAAAGTCAGGCAGCAGCAGGGCAGGAGTAGGGTTCTGCTTGGCGGCTGTGTGGGAGCCACCCCACAACCTGTTCTCCACACACATGCAAATGCCAAGGCAGCATATCTGGAATAGCCCCCCTTCTCCTTATTTTGGTCAAGGCGCTTCTTTTCCCCTTTGAACCTCCTGCTTTCCTCTTTCCTGACTTTCTTTTCCTTACAGCCAACATGGCATAGTGGTTAAGAGTGGCAGCCTCTAATCTGGAGAAGCAGGTTTCATTCCCCTCTCCTCCTCCACATGAAGCCTGCTGGGTGACCTTGGGCCAGTCATGGTTCTTCATAACTCTCTCAGCCCCACTCTCTCAGCTTAGTGCCTCTGAAAGTGGAGGTTCCCCTCAGTCACCTTGGCTAGTAGCTATTGATAGACTTAGCTGCCATGAATCTATCTAATCCCCCTCTAAAACTGTTTATTCTTGTGGCCATCATGACATCCCTTTATTACCGCAGTGTCAACTCGCCGTGTCAGACAGGTAAAGTATCACCCCAACCAATGATACTTCCTGCTAATGCAAACGTCTCTGTACTTTTCTATCTGAATTCCTAGCTCCGTATCGTTTGTGTGTATGCTTGATTTTATATCTGTATGTGTGAGAATCCTCTAGTAAAGAAATCACTGCTTTAGTAATCTAGCCTCAGCATCTATTCCTGGGCATTCAAACTCTGGTAGACACAAGTTATGGTCCTATAATTAATGCCTATTGCCACTTAATAATTCATAATTCCCCACATTTATTAATAATATAAGGCAATTTGGCTAACACTACTGCATCTCCTTTACTTTGTCACAGGTTAAGGCTGCTTCCACACATGACTTACTTTAGCACAGAGGATTTAAACCCCAACCCCTCACTCCCAAATATTCACCACCCGTTTCCTGTTGTTTCCTGGTAGGGCATAGCTGAAGGAGCCATGTACCTACTCAAGACGTTTTTAATATCAAGAAAGAAAGGAAAGAAAGAAAGAAAGGAAGGAAGGAAGGAAGGAAGGAAGAAAGGAAGAAAGGAAGAAAGGAAGAAAGGAAGAAAGGAAGAAAGGAAGAAAGGAAGAAAGAGGTAGGTGGGGGGGAAGAAATAGTTAAATAATTATTGATCAGTCAATGACACAAACTGGTCTTTAGGCTATTCTTACTATTTAACACAAATCATTTTCTCATTTCGTGTCATTAATAATAACTTGCCTTTCCTCCTAAGAGCCCAACATACCCAAGATATCATTACAAACATCTTGAATAAAACCCATCAGATCACAAACTTAAACAGCAGCACTCATAGGCACAAAAACCTCACAAGAATGCCCTTTGAAACAGAAATGTCTTCGGGCCAAATTAGACATTAGAGCGCCCACATTTCCCGTCCTTTGATCTTTGATCTTTATTCCCCTTTGGCACCTATATAGAAAATGGGTTGGCAGCCAAGGCTCTGTATTTACATGTGGGTCTTTCTCCAGGTCTCACCACAACATTCTTCTTTTTTTTAAAGAGACACCTGCCCTTGTTCCCTGGGATGTAGAATAGTATGGTAGAGCCCAATCTCATCAGATCTCAGAAGGTAAGCAGGGTCGGTACTTGGATGGGAGACCACCAAAAAAGGCTCTGCAGAGGAAGGCCATGGCAAACCACCTCTGCTTCTCTCTTGCCTTGAAAGCCCCTTGCTGGGGTCACCATAGTTGGTTGTGACTTGGATGGCACATACTATGTACACTTGCCACAAAATAAACAAAAAAACCAACAACATTTCACCACCAGACTGGCGTAGTGGTTAAGAGTGGTGGACTCTAATTTGGAGAACTGGGTTTGATTCCCCTCTTCTCCTCCACATGCAGCCTGCTGGGTGATCTTGGGCCAGTCACAGTTCTCTCAGAACCCTCTCAGCCCCACCTATCTAACAGGGTGCCTGTTGTGGAGAGAGGAAGGGAAGGTGATTATAAGCTGCTTTGAGACTCCTCCTGAAGGTGGTGGTGGGGAATTTCTGAGCTCAGGAGTGTTTTCCTGAGACCCCAGACCCCACCAGAGTTTAATTGGGCTGGAATCTGGATGGAGACTGGCTAGAGACCAAACCTCTTTTTAGGGAGAGAAAAGACAGTGGTGCCACACTAAAACTATTTATTGACCTTCAAAAATGTGAAGACAGAAAAACACAAGAAGAAGAAGAAGAGAAGAGATTGGATTTATACCCCGCCCTTCACTTGGAGTCTCAGAGCGGCTTACAAACTCCTTTCCCTTCCCCTCCCCACAACAGACACCCTGAGAGGTGGGTGGGGCTGAGAGAACTCTGACACAAACTGCTACTGCTCTTAAGAGAAGAACTCTGAAATAACTTGTAACTGACCCAAGGTCACACCAGCAGCTGCAAGTGGAGGAGTGGGGAATCAAACCCGTTTCTGCCAGATTAGAGTCTGCACACTTAACCACTACACCACACTGGCTATGTACACACAAGTACATAGCAGATCATAAAAAAAGAAAAAAACATACCTAAAATAGAGTGCACTACAAGCAATAGGAATATATTCCAGCTGCCCACCAAGAGCCACACAGAATCACCAGGAGCTATTGGCAAGCAGCCAGGAGCACCTAAAACACAAGTATTATAAACCTTTCTGTAATCCATAGAACCAAGTCTAACTGTTAATTAGGAATGCAATGATCTTGCCAAAACCCAGCCCCTCCTACGTTGACAGTATGAGTTTATCATATGTGAGGTCAAGAGGTTCTTAACAGTCTGATAATCTATATGTTTAGACTGGAGACTGGTACTCTTGTCTCTTGGAATGACAGAGATGCTTAAAGGAGGGCATTGGCAGGTCAGTGCTTACTTAAATGAGTATAGCACTAGCAGGGCTGCAAAGCCTTATGGGAGATTGAACCGAAGAACAGATGTTAAAGCCAATTCAAACTAATGTTCAAAAAGGTCCAGTCAGTTATTAATAAACTCTGCCACAGTCAGAGGAGAAACAACAACTCTTCTTCTTAGAACCAGAAGTCATAACTCTGAGCAGAACTAGTATGTGAGTGTGGCATTTTCCTCTAGAGTTACTCCAAAAAAAAACCCCTCACCAGGTGCTCTTTCAAGGTAATTGGGTCTTCCAGCTGCATTGCCATTTTCCAGAGGTCAGACTGGATTTGTTCCTAAAGGAAGAGAAACAACAGCAGGCTTTTCCCTCTGGAATGTGTCAGGGCCAGCTTTATAATGTGTTGGGTTCAGGCTCCCTGGATCTAACTTACTTTCCCCACAGCAGCTATGGTGAATGTTGTTTTAAAAGTCTGTGGGAGCCCAATTTGGTTTGGGACAAGTGTATGGTGGAGAAAGAGGGGCTTCT
>NW_015177038.1:64108-64770 GCF_001447785.1 Gekko japonicus | reverse complement strand
AGGGGTCTGGGGGGGGGGGGCCTTATTTGCCCCATTGTGCAAGTGCAGCTCCAAAATTGGACAAATAACACACACACACACACACACACCGGGACATGGACCTAACTCAGTAAAAATATATCTTGTAGTGTGGTCCTAAGGAAACGAAAGCTGAAGATTATTCTAGGTTCCATTTCATGAAGTGGGGTAGATCTAAAGCAGGTATTCTAATAGGGTTGCCAGCTCCATCTTGAGAAATTCCTGGAGATTTGGGGGTCCTTTAAGGAACTTGACAGAGATGTGATGCCCACCAAAGCTGCCATTTCCTCCAGGGAAACTGTTCTTTGTGGTCTATTCCAGGAGAACTCCTGGCTCCACCTTGAGGTTGTGTGGAAGCAAGGAAAGGACACCCAGACTTCTGATCTTGGTTCTAAAAACTTTGGCTCAAAAAGATGTAAGTAAAGTAGGAAGTGGGAGGTGTAAAGAAGAACAAAAATGCAGTGAATGTGTTTAACGGCTGACAGTGCACTTAACTGATCAGGACAGGAAACACCAGCCTGTCTGTGTCCCTAACTATAAGCAAGAATGCTATAATTACTATTTGGTTTTGTGTAAGAGAAAGACAACATGATGTCTTCATCTTAATCTAAGTTAATAAGAACATAAGAGACGCCAATGTTGGA
>NW_015177038.1:50379-62607 GCF_001447785.1 Gekko japonicus | reverse complement strand
CCAGTTCAGACCCCATCAACATGTATTTATATTTAGGATTTTTGGCTCCAATGTGCATCACCTTGCACTTGGCCACATTGAACCCCATTTGCCATGTTGACGCCTACTTGCCCATCCTTGACAGATCCCTTTGGAGTGCCTCACAATCCTCACTGGTTTTCACCACCCTGAACAACTTCGTATTATCCGCAAATTTAGCCACTTCACTGCTTACTCCCACCTCCAAATCGTTAATGAACAAGTTAAAAAGCAGTGGACCAAGTACTGATCCCTGTGGTACCCCACTGCTTACCACCTTCCACTGAGAAAATTGCCCATTTATACTCACTCCCTGTTTTCTATTAATTAGCCAGTTTTTGATCCACAAAAGGACTTGTCCTTTTATCCCATGAGTTTTGAGCTTACTTAGGAGCCTTTGATGAGGAACTTTATCAAAAGCTTTCTGGAAGTCAAGGTAAACAATATCTATTGGGTCCCCCTTGTCCACATGTTTGTTCACCCCCTCAAAGAACACTAACAGGTTATTGAGACAAGATCTCTCTCCACAAATTCTCTCTCCACAGCTGTTTGCATGTTAATAAAGGTTCTTCTGAAAAAATTGGCTCCAACCACGGTGCAAAGCTGTCTTTCTTTGACAGTTGGTTACTGTACATTCTAAATATTTTTTTTCTTTTCATATGCATTTTGTAACTCACTTACGTGTAGAGAAAAAAAGAATTTATATGGTAGCTGCTGCATAGATAGCCCATAAGTGGGAAAATGACAGTCCTTGAAATTGACTCTGGGAATTAAGAAAAGGTTCCCATACCTTATTTTTAAAAACCTCCAAAAAATCAACAAGCACTATACAGTAACTGCTGGGTGGAACAATGGTGTTGCCAACAGGCCTGGAGAAAAACCTCTCAGCGATTTTATAGAGGTTATTTAACTCCATGCCATAGAAAGCTCCCCGAGCCCATCCTCACATAATAAGCCTCTACTGAAGGGGCAGGACATTTTCTCTCCAGGCCAGTGGGCAGTCTTTGTTGTATATGCATGGTTTAATTTATGTCTCCTATTTGTTTCCTTTCTGTTCTTTGAAATCCCCTGAAGATAACCAGACCAAGTTTTCTTCCTAGCATTTCAGATTTCTGCCCTGAGACATGCTTGTGTGCTTCTTCTTCCATAAAGTGGAAATGTGGTTCTGTTTGGGATTCCAGATGATTAGCTGTAGAACAAAGTTAAAGTCCAGTGGCATCTTTAAGACCAACAAAGTTTTATTCGATGTGTGAATTTTCAGGTGCACACACATATGTGCACACAAAAGCTCACACTTTGAATAAAACTTTGTTGGTCATAAAGGTGCCACTGGACTCTTTGTTCTATTGCTTCAGACCAACATGGCTTCCCACCTTGATCTATCATTATAAATTATTAGCTGTGTTCATCATCAGCAGCAAAATAAAACAGGAGCCCAGTGGCACCTTAAAGCCTAGTAAAAATTACTGTAGCGTAAGATGTCTTGAGTCAGAACTCACTTCATTTAATGCACAGGAGTATAAATCCATCAAACCACACACACACACAGAAAGTTGGGGGAGCCAGGTTACAAAGCAGGCTAATTGAACAAGAGGCTGGGAAAACCTGTCAAGACAGGTAAGAGGAGTGGAACAGCCACTGCTGATTTAAAAGCAAACCAACCAACAAACGATATCTTAATTTAAACCTCTCATTCTTTAAAAATAGATGCTGTTACCATAATTTTAAAAAGCAATGTTTTTCAGGAAATCCAAGGTTAGGATATCAGCAATTCAAGCAGGGGCAGTCCTCAGACCTAAATGATAAGAGAATGAACTTCTAGCTAGGGATGCCGGCCTCCAGGTGGGACCCGGGGATCCTGCAGAATTACAGCTCATATCCAGACTTCAGAGATCAGTCCCCCTGGAGAAAATGGATGCTTTGGGGGGGGGGGGGGGGGCCTTTTGGTATTGTACCCCACTGAAGTCTCTGTCCTCCCCAGGCCCCATCTACAAATCTCCAGGAGTTTTCCAACCTGGATCTGGCAACCATAAGACCAGTGTTCCCTCTAAGCTGAGTTAGTGTGAGCTAGCTCACAATTTTTTAGCCTCCGGCTCACACGTTTTTGTCTTAGCTCAGGAAGCAGGGCTCCAGAGCAAGCTAATTTATGCAGCAGCCAAACTGCCCGCTCACAGCTTTAATACCAGTAGCTCACAAAGTAGAATTTTTGCTCACAAGACTCCATAGCTTAGAGGGAACATTGCATAAGACCTGTGTCCCCCAAATAGCCACCCCGTCCTGTGAACCAGACAGGGTCTGGGATTTCCATGTTCAGAACTTAGTTTCCAGAAACAGACAGGCCCAATTTAGATTATGACCATGGTGTGAAGGGAGCAGGGGCTCAAGCCTCCCCTCACCCAAGTGCTTTTGGTCCCATTGGGAAAACTCATCTCACTGTTACATGTATGTTTCCCCAACATAGCAAGGAGGAGTTTCCAGGGCGACCATTTTTGTTAGATCGCGCTAACAAAGGACTCGTACAGTGATTCAGCAAGTGATTCAGCTTTATTGGAAGTAACGAGCAAGCACTAACTCAGTAAGAAACCAGAACAGAAAACAGTGGGAGCTTATGCTCCTTTTAAACATAACCGGGCTAATGTAGCCACGCCTATTTACAATTAACAACCAATGAGATTGCTTAGTTAAGGACCAATGGGAGTCTTTCCCTCCTAGGGAATGGTATCGTTCTGATTGGTCGCTGTTACGAAGCGACCAATAGGAAGTTCGCTCAGAGGAGCCCTGGTCTGGCTCGAAGCTTAACAGGGGAGTCCTATGAGGTGATTCATGTAATCATTTCAATACGTTACAATTCCTCCCCCCTAAGTTAAGCCATCATCCCAATTGTTTTATTATTTACAAACATGCAATCAACCTTTGTACATCAGTTATTCCAACAGTATTTACACTCATAGTCCTTCAGATAAGTCGGCATTTGCCGCGAACGCTGGGACCTGCGGAGCGGTGCAGGCACCACGGGCAGACAAGGTTGTGGGTCAGAGTGGGGTTCACTACAGCCTGGATCAGGCACAGACTCGACTGGGATTTCAGCCCCGCACACAGGGTTCTGCCCTGACTCGGGGACAGTACCGGGCCTTTCGGTACTCACCGCCTGCTCTGGGGGTGTCCACTCGACATCAGGGGATTCAGCCGTCGGAGAGTCAGCGCTGTCCCTAGCCCAACGTCTCCTTAACTGATCTATGTGGCGCCGCCATATTCGACCGTCAGCTAACTGCACCACATACATTCGAGTACCCACAGAGTCGGATATAACCCCAGGAAGCCATAAGTGCCCGTTTGCATAATTTCGTGCGAAAACCTTGTCCCCTTTTTCAAACATGCGCACCTTCGGTTGCGCCGTGGTACGCTCGGATTGCTCTTCAGTGAGGTCTGGGTGCATTCGGTTCAAACGGGTCGTGAGTCTCCGCCCCATTAACAATTCGGCCGGACTACGGCCTGTAGCACTACAGGGGGTGGTGTGCTGCAGCAAAAGAAAGGAGCCCAGCCTCTGGCTCCAGTCCCCTTCGTCCATTTTACCCAGGGCCTCTTTGGCCGTCCTGACCATCCGTTCGGCTTGGCCATTAGATGCCGGATGGAAAGGGGCCGAAGTCATTTGGCGTATGCCATTACTCGTGAGGAAGAGCCTAAATTCCTCAGACACAAATTGAGGCCCGTTGTCACTGACGATGACGTCAGGCAACCCGTGGGTGGCAAAAAGTCGGCGGAGCGCATGGATCACAGCAAGTGATGTGGTCGATTTCATATGCACGACCTCCAGCCATTTGGACATAGCGTCCACCACAATTAGGAACATTTGCCCTTGGAGAGGGCCAGCAAAATCTATATGCAATCTGGCCCAGGGTTTACCAGATGACTCCCAGCCTTGGGGTGTAGCTTGTGGGGGATCGGGTCTGACTTGCTGGCATTTGGGACACCCTCGTACCCATTCTTCGATCTCTTTGTCCAGCCCCGGCCACCAGACATACCCTCTGGCCAACGCTTTGGTGTGTACCATACCGGGGTGACCCTCGTGCAGCGACTCTAACACTCTCGTCCTGAGTTTGTCAGGAACCACCACCCTGTTCCCCCATAATACACAGCCCTTAGAAATGGATAGTTCATTTTGACGGCTTTTGTAAGGGCCGAACTCCGGTTCAACGCTTCCAACCGGCCACCCCCTCCAAACCCAGTTTAATACTCGGGACAGCACGCTATCCTTGGCCGTGTGTGCTGCAATGTCCCTGGATGATACCGGGGGTCGAGGAAGCTCCTCAATTGCCAAGACCTCACAGGCGGGGGCAGGGTCTGCGCCAATGTCCGGCACCGGGCACCGGCTGAGGGCATCCGCATGCCCAATCGCTTTCCCAGGCCGGTGCTCTAAGTCAAAATCATAAGCCTGCAAAAATATCGCCCATCTAAGCATGCGTGGGGACATGATGTTTGGCAATTGCTTATCGGGCGCAAAAATCCCCAGTAGCGGCTTGTGGTCAGTGACCAGCAAAAATCGTCTGCCAAAAATAAAATCATGGAACTTTTTGACAGCCGCTACCAACGCCAGACCCTCCTTGTCTATCTGGGCATAGTTCCGCTCTGCCGCAGATAGTGATCTAGAATAAAAAGCGATAGGCGCTTCGCTCCCATCAGGCATCAGATGGCTTAAAACTGCGCCTACTCCAAAAGGTGAAGCGTCAGCAGCTAACACCAGGAGCTTGTGTTCATCATAATGCGTGAGTACGGCATTAGATGTCAGCAGCTCCTTGACTCCCACAAAAGCCTTTTCCTCGGCCTGCCCCCACTTCCATTTTGCCTCCTTGTGCAAAAGCGCGTGCAAAGGGGCCGCCACTGATGCCTTATGCGGTAAAAACGCATGATAAAAATTCAGGAGTCCTAAAAAGGATTGGAGCTCCTTCTTACTCACCGGCCTGGGGGCGTTTTGGATTGCAGATACCTTCTCATCCGTGGGGTGGACTCCCTCTGCGTCAATGCGAAACCCCAGGAAGTCCACACTTTCCACCCCGAGCGTGCATTTTGAGCGCTTAACTCTGAGACCGGCATTTTGAAAACGCCTGAGGACCTCTTTAACCCGGTCCAGTAGTTCCTGTTCAGACCCGCCCGCAATCAGCACGTCGTCAAAATAGGGCACTGTGCCAGGTACCCCCCTTAGTAGACGTTCCATGAGGCCCTGAAAAATCCCAGGTGCTACGTTGACCCCGAATTGCAGCCTGTTCACTTTAAAAGCCCCTTGGTGGGTTACAATTGTTTGGGCCTCGGCAGCCTCCGGGGTGACAGGCAACTGCTGGTATGCCTGGGCCAGGTCAAATTTGGCGAAAATCTTGCCACCCCCCAGGGAAGCCAAAATGTGGCTTATTACCGGGACCGGGTACGAATGTTGCTGCAGCGCCTTGTTAATCGTACATTTGTAATCGGCGCATAGTCGTATGGACCCATCTGATTTGACAGGGGTTACGATCGGGGTCTCCCATTTGCTGTATGGTACTGGCTCTAAAACCCCTTGCTCAACTAGTTTGTCAATCTCTTTTTCCACCTTATGTTTGAGAGACACAGGTACTTTCCGATACTTCAACCTAATAGGTTTGACTGACGGATCTAAGTCAAACGCAACCGGGGGGCCCTTGTACCTTCCCAACCCTTCGGCAAATACATCAGGGAACAGGTCGTACAGCATGCCCCATTTATTTTCAGACATCCTGTTAATCCCAGAAATACCGATGCCCAATGGCTCAAACCAATCTAACCCTAGCAGGTTAACCCGGTCTCCCTCTGCAATCAGGAATGACAGTTTAACACATTTCCCCTTATACTCAACAGTAACAGAGTCCCGTCCGGCCAAGGGAATTCGGTTGCCCTGGAAGTCGGACACTCTGGTTCCCGCAGGCTGGAGCCGCCGCCGGCTTCGGTTCGGGAACAACTGGCGCCAGGACGCGGCAGAAATCACCGTCACGGACGATCCTGAGTCCACCTCCATTGTACAGGGTCGGCCGTCGAGGAGTGGAGTCACGGTGATCTTGCCCTGGCTGCTGGTGCGATTTACGGCCGATGCGCTCGACAAGGTCGCCGTCAACTGGCAGCTTGCTTCCGATGCTGAGGAATGGGTCTTGCCTTGGGTGCTGACTGGAGTGCCCCTCTGCGCTGACCGGTTGTTAGTTGAGGGATCCTTCTTCGCTGATCTGCAGACTCTGGCCAGATGACCACGCCGCCCACACGCTCTGCAGTCGACATCACGAGCCCAACAGGAGTCGCGCTGGTGTTTCCCGCCACAACCGGAGCAAGGCTTGACGTTGGTAGTCTTCGCTGGGGTCCGCTTGCCTCGAACCGCGTTGACGTCATCATCCGCGTCTTCGCCCTCGCTGTCTCGTTGAGCGTGTATACTGGGCTCTGCCACCCGCTGGCGGACCTCCTTCGTGGACTTCTCCGCTGCTTCCGCGGCCACGGCCTCTTCGTAGGCCACTGCCCAGGTCAGGGTGGTGCGGGCGAACAGCCTCTGTTGCAGCCTTTCATCTTTGAGACCGCAGACGAGACGGTCTCTGAGGGCTTCCTCCACGTTGTGGAAATTACATGGCCGTGCGGCTTTGCGAAGGGCCGCCACGAAATCTGCGATGGTCTCGCCTCCGGCCTGGTTCCGCTTGTAAAAAGCGTGCCGGCAGGCGATCTCCGACGGTTGTGGAGAATAGTGAGCCTTAAGCTTCTCCGTGATGTCAGCGTAGGTGACAGTCTTTATATCAGTTGGGGCCACCAACGACCTGGCTATGTCGAAGGTCCCCTTCCCGCAGGAACTCAGGAGGCATGCCCGTTTCTTCGCCTCATCGGTGATGTCGTGGGTCTCCAGATGGAACTCGAACCTGGACAGGTAGGAGTCCCAGTCTTCTGAGGAGGGTTCGAAGCACTCGAACTTCTGGCTTCCAGCCATCGGGGGAGACTTGGGCACCGGAGCTGGTGGCGCCTCCGCCGGATCGGCTGCTGTGCTCTGCCCGCTTTCTTCCGAGTCCGAAGTGTGGATGTCCGCAGGGCTGCCTACCTGCTCTAACATCCCACCTTCGTCGCCAATTGTTAGATCGCGCTAACAAAGGACTCGTACAGTGATTCAGCAAGTGATTCAGCTTTATTGGAAGTAACGAGCAAGCACTAACTCAGTAAGAAACCAGAACAGAAAACAGTGGGAGCTTATGCTCCTTTTAAACATAACCGGGCTAATGTAGCCACGCCTATTTACAAATAACAACCAATGAGATTGCTAGAATAAAGACCAATGGGAGTCTTTCCCTCCTAGGGAATGGTATCGTTCTGATTGGTCGCTGTTACGAAGCGACCAATAGGAAGTTCGCTCAGAGGAGCCCTGGTCTGGCTCGAAGCTTAACAGGGGAGTCCTATGAGGTGATTCATGTAATCATTTCAATACATTACAATTTTAGGTTAGGAAAAAAGCACTAGAAGAAGTTTTGAAGACCCTCTCCCCACAGTGCCAGTCCAAAGCTGGCCCTGGCGTGCCTCCCACCCTCCTGGCTTTCCCCAAACCATGCAAAGTTGAATTATTCAGGAGGGCTTTTGAAGACAGGTATTAGGAGCATATACTGCTTTGGTGAAGGGACAGGGACAGCTGTTTGTACTTCTGTGTCTAGTACATACTGTCTGTTGCTGTATGATCCTGCTGTGTTATTTCTACACGGCTTTATGTCATGTTAATGCTTATAGCGTTTCAGCTCTGTTTTCAGATTTCTGTAAACCAAACCCCTATTGCATTGTTTATTGGCGGTCCCATTCTTTTTGATTTACATTGTCTCTCACTGTAATCCACCCTGAGTCTCGGTGAGAAAGGTGGACTATAAATGACATACACAAATAAAAGCCAGTGTGGTGGACTGGCTAAAGAGTGTTGGACTAGCATCTGGGTTGAATCCCCACTCATGCCATGGAAGCTCGCTGGGTCGCCTTGGGCCAGTCACACCCTCTCAATCTTAACTTACCTCACAGGGTTGCTGTGAGGAGAAAATGGAGGAGAGGAGAACTCTGTAAGTTGCTTTGGATCCCCATTGGGGAGAAAGGCAGGGCCCAATAAATAAATAATAAATAAAAGTTCTGAGCCGGGAATTCCTAGAGCAGATCTGATTGACAAGGCCAGCGGACACAAGAAACTTGTGCATAGTTCTCTCAGGATAGTCTTGTAAGACTTACAGTAGGATAGACTTTGGTCCAAAGATTCTGTCACTTTTGGAGATCAGTAGAATGCCACAGAAGTAAACAGCCCTTCCTTGATATGTAAGTCAGCATCTGGTTCTCCCAGATATGTGGCAGGTGAACTGCATACTGGAATCCGGAAACAAACTTTAGCCTCATGAGAACTGGTGTTCTTGAATCCACTTGAGAATTTAGACGCCCTCCACCCCCCCTGCACTTTCCTGGTGTTGGGGGGGTTTTCAATCAGCTCCCACAACTTGTCACTATAGAAGGGGAGGACTATTTTAGAATGATGTATTATTTTATTCCACTGGTGTTAGTCACCTTAAATAAATACATAAATAAAACTGAAATTGTGGTATGCATTGCCAACCTCGGGGGAGGGGGGGGCTTGAAGATCTCCTGGAGATGACAGAGATCAGTTCCCCTGGAGAAAATGGGTGTGGCATTATATACCATGTAGAGTGCTATTCATGGGCGGGGGGGGGGACTCTAATCTGAAGTCCCCTTGGGCTCACTGACCTAGTTCCATGGCTCTTTAGATTGTGGCTGAAAGCTGGGGGGGAATTAACTTATCTGCAGCTTTTCTTTTGTTGATGTGCCTTCACAGGTCATCTCGTTCTCAGCCCATCCCCTCCACATGTAGGCCCTGCACTGATCACAGCTCTGAACATCCTTGAAGGTTTCAATATCACCAGCCAGGTAGCCAGGGAAAATATTCTCCACTGGATGGCAGAGGTAAGACCCCCCTTATCTATGTATCAATGTGTCTTGTTTTTGGTAATAATAATAAGAAGAGATTGGATTTATACCCCGCCCTTCACTTGGAGTCTCAGAGCGGCTTACAAACTCCTTTCCCTTCCCCTCCCCACAACAGACACCCTGTGAGGTGGGTGGGGCTGAGAGAACTCTGACACAAACTGCTCTTTCAGGAACAGCTGTGCCAGAACTTGTGACTGACCCAAGGTCACATCAGCAGCTGCAAGTGGAGGAGTGGGGAATCAAACCCGGTTCTGCCAGATTAGAGTCCACACACTTAACCCCTACACCAAACTGGCTCTCAAAGGGGCGAGGGGGGCTGAATTCTTCCTCTCCCCTGCCTCACCTCTCTTTGACAGAATCCTTCCCCCTAGTAGCAAGAAATCAGAGCCGAGGACTTTTTGTGTGAACCAGCAAACACATGAAACAACCGTGGCTGCCACCATGCCACCACCTTAGAGCAGCAATAGCTTACTTTATAATCCTGGGCAGCCTCTTCGATGGGAAGCACTTGATGGGACTGGTGGTCGCGGGATTCCCTGCAGATGACACAGATGGGGGTCTCCTCCTCCTGGCAGAAGTGTGTCAGGGGCTCCTGGCATCTTGTACAGACTCCCGTCGCTACTGTTCCACAAATAGCGATTCACGTCTCCCCAGGCCTGATGTAAGAACACACGAGTGAAGTCCTAGTGAGGAAGAAAGATTAAGCATTTATTGTAATAAAGAGAGATACAGTATGTGGCAACTAAGTGCCCACAAAGCCAAGCTACATTCTGCCAAAAAACGGATGTGCAGAGGGTTATATACCCAAAATGACACGATACATGGTAGACCCCATTGGTTACAGGTAGAGGGCATCATTTGACTTGGCACAAATCTATTGGATGGACCCAAATTGGGATTACATTACATTCATTTGCAAATGTTTATTTGACAGGGAACACAAAGGTCTTCTCTGGCAAATCTCAAAGACTTTTCACATATAGGCAAAGAGAACTCTATATTTATTTATTAATTAAATTTCTACCCCGCCCTCCCGCTGAAGCGGCTCAGGGCGGCTTACAAGCAATTTAAAACCAACATACAATTAAAACCAACAATTACAAAATATAAATACAATTCCATGAAAATCCCAGCTAATACATCCTGTGATAAAGTTCTAGTGCGACACCACCTGTGTAATCAGTTCTTATTGGAATTAGATAAGAGGTGTGAATCATTCAGTAGTTCCAGGCCCATTCAGATCTTTTGGTGCCTGCTAGAACAACATATGTAGATCACCAAAGGATGCCGGGCACATCCCTTCCTTCTGAAGCTTGGCTGTAAAATGATAAATCTTTCAACAGTGATAAGGCAGAGCAGGGTAACTGAAGTCAAACAAATGCTTTTGCTTTTCCAGTGTAAACTCTCTCTCTCTCTAATTCTCTTTATGTTTCAGTTTCTCTAAGTCTTAACTTAACAGCACTTCAAGGCCTATTAGTAGAGGAGGACTGGTGCTCCATCCGAAAGCACATATAAGAAAATAATATTTTATTTATCTAGCCTATTGTCCTGGGCTGTGCACCCGCTGACAAAGGAAGAAACAATTTTCTGAGCTCTAAATGATATGCTTAACTAAACTATATGCTTATTTACTTCTAATATGGAAAAAATCTGCTATGACTATGCTGTTGTTGCTCTGACGGCTTATAGCATACTGAAATCAAATTATAGTCCTGTCAGCCTGTCCCACGCTACCAGCGAGGCTTCTGTTGCTTCCAGGTCCAGATATTTCACCCATTCCACCAGGTTCCTCAGCCGCCCCCTATTGAGTCTGAAGGTTCCCTCTTGGGTCTTTCTCGGCACTGAACACATGAAAAGTCTCTCTCCTCTTCTTCCCAGCGAAGCTTAATGCAGGCTCAGCAGAACTTGTGCCTGCAGGCGATAGGCGAGAGGTTTTTGAAGGACAATAAGAAAACCGAGCAGAAGACTTCATCTTGGAGCTGCTAAACAGCAGCCATGGCTTTCGTCTGCACAGAAGGCAGCAAGGCAGCCCAACCCCTCTAAGAAGCGGGTGCTTTTGTTTCTTTTCCTTGGGGTGGCCTGGCTGTCTGGCCAGAGAAGGGAGGAACTGCTCAGACCACACAAAAGAGCAGCAATGTCTTGCAATAGACAAGTTTATTGATGATCTGTCATGAGGAAGATGCATTTTACTTGTATGCTCTTAAAAGCACAGGGAATCCTATCAGTGGTGGGCTAGGATCCGCTTGGCTATTGTTCTATCGGGAGCGAAGCTTCAGGACTTTGCATGACCGCATGGCCCAACGGTCGCGCACGTGGTCATGGCGGAGTACATTACAAAAAGTCTCTCTCCTCTTCTTCCCAGCGAAGCTTAATGCAGGCTAAGCAGAACTTGTGCCTGCAGGTGATAGGCGAGGGGTTTTTGAAGGACAATAAGCAAACTGAGAAGAAGACTTCACCTTGGAGCTGCTAAACAGCAGCCATGGCTTTCGTCTGCACAGAAGGCAGCAAGGCAGCCCAACCCCTCTAAGAAGCGGGTGCTTTTGTTTCTTTTCCTTGGGGTGGCCTGGCTGTCTGGCCAGAGAAGGGAGGAACTCCTCAGACCACACAAAAGAGCAGCAATGTCTTGCAATAGACAAGTTTATTGATGATCTGTCATGAGGAAGATGCATTTTACTTGTATGCTCTTAAAAGCACAGGGAATCCTATCAGTGACTGCAGCCGGCTAAGGCAGAGAGTGCCTGGTGCCACCCTAAGAGTGCTTTCCTGTAAGTCCTACTGACTGAAGTCTTTGAGTTGGATTCTGAGTTAGACCCCTGCAGTCAATTTGTGTTGGCTGAGACACACGGTTGAGACTTGAGATGATAAAATGGAGGGGAGCAGAACAATGTAAGCCATTAAATGAAATAAATAAAAAACCCTTCTTTTAGAAGTCTGTGCTTTGTTTCAGTTAACAAAAACAACCGGGGGACGGGGACATGTGCACTGATAAAGCAGCACTGCTGTGTGGTATATACCTGCTCATTCTGGAGAGTCAGGGGCTATTGCCAGAGAAATCCAGGATATAGCATCTGTACCCCATGATACATCCTCAGAGTGGTGGGGTAAATTATGGGCATGGCTGCCAAATGGTGATACTGTCTGAACTATTCTTTTGTTTAAGAACATAAGAGACGCCAATGTTGGATCAGGCTAAAGGCCCATCCAGTCCAACACTTTCTG
>NW_015177038.1:32406-49654 GCF_001447785.1 Gekko japonicus | reverse complement strand
TGAGTTATCTACTACAACTCCAAGATCTCTCTCTTGATCAGACTCTGCCAGTTCAGACCCCATCAATGTGTATTTATATTTAGGATTTTTGGCTTCAATGTGCATCACCTTGCACTTGGCCACGTTGAACCTCATTTGCCATGTTGACGCCCACTCGCCCATCCTTGACAGATCCCTTTGGAGTGCCTCACAATCCTCATTGGTTTTCACCACCCTGAACAACTTCGTATCATCCGCAAATTTAGCCACTTCACTGCTTACTCCCAACTCCAAATCATTAATGAACAAGTTAAAAAGCATTGGACCAAGCACTGATCCCTGTGGTACCCCACTGCTTACCACCCTCCACTGAGAAAATTGCCCATTTATACTCACTCTCTGTTTTCTATTAATTAGCCAGTTTTTGATCCACAAAAGGACTTGTCCTTTTATCCCATGATTTTTTAGCTTACTTAGGAGCCTTTGATGAGGAACTTTATCAAAAGCTTTCTGGAAGTCAAGGTAAACAATATCTATTGGATCCCCCTTGTCCACATGTTTGTTCACCCCCTTAAAGAACACTAACAGGTTAGTTTTGGCTTTCTGACCTTGGGATTTTTAGTATGTTGTGGGATACACTGTTTCCCTCATGTTATGGCTTGTTTTCATATCTCTTACCAGGATCTCAAACTGTTTGAGAAGATCAGCTCATAATGCTTCTGCGGAAATATGAGCAATATGGGATGAACCCAGAAACTGACCTTAACACTCCTAAACTGAGTGTTGAGGTTAAATGGAGGACTGATAGATCTAAGTTTAGTTTTGCAAATGTCACAAAGAGTCCAAAGTAGGTGGAATGTGCTGACCGACCAGGTGGCTGGACCAGGCCGATTAGTACAAGAAACGAAATGTGTAAGCAAAGATCAAAGAGGGCAGCAAACAGAGCATGACACCTTGGCACAGGAAACTAGATGGAAGAGATCTAAAGATGCTCCTAGTCAAACTTGTGCATAATAAAGCATTGAAACAGAACTGTGTAGTTGGCATATTCACTACCATTACCAGATGTGAGGACTGATAAATTTATTAATAGATGAAAGGTTGTTGAAAGGTCAGTGTATAACCATTACCATTTCTGTTCCATTTTAATGTAACTTCAAAACATATATAAATCACATTGTATAACCTAGCTACCTTGGGACAAACTGTATTATTTCTCTCCACTTTATTGCATTTAAGCTTTGGTTTTCCTTCCAGACTCAGTCCCTTTGTGTGTATTATTGGCTCATATATACTAGGGTCCCCTATTTGGGCTAACACTTTCCTACAGTGAAAATTCCCCCCTCTGAACTGTGTTACCCCTGTTGAATAAACTAGTATAAGCCTGTCAGTTTTCCCCAGCCAGTGGAGGGGTTTTTTTTGGGGGGGGTAGGAAAGCAGAGTGAATGGGTAAAAGGCCCATCGCTCAAGCTCGTTGTTCCCCCCTCCCTTCCCCCACAGCAGTGTGCCATATTCTGCAAGAAAAAAAAAAAAATGTCATTATAAATTATTATTCAACTGCACAAAACATGCATATTTAAAAGCAAAAATTATCCAGCTTCAGACCTATGAAGGAATTCAGGAGACTCTTGGAGGTTTGGAGAAAACACCTTTATTCACAATCACACACAAAACAAGCAACTGCTAGAAGGAAGGTCCGGAGCAACTGTTTCCCCTATACTTCTGGGTGTTCCTCCAGAGGCCCAAATCCAAACTGTTCATATACTATTTTCCTTAGAGCAGTAGAAGCACTGTACACATTTCTACATCCTTATCTTAATTGACTTGTGTTACCTTCTTGAAACTAGCTGCAACAAATGCATATTTTCTCCTGAGTCAGCAGTTGTGATTCTGGCTGGCTACAAGCTGTACAAGTGATTTGTCATACACTGAAAGTTTCTCCTGATGTTGTCCCCCAGCACTGGTATGTAGAGGTTTCCCTTAGTTACCATGATTAATAGCCACTGATAGATCTCTCCTCCATGAATATGTCTAAATCCATGCTCATGGCCATCACTAGTCACATTGAATTCCACCACTGAATTACTCATTGAGTAAAGAGGTACTTTCTTTTGTCTTTCCTTAATGCATAATTTCATATAAAACTATCTCAAGACCAGAGGTCATTTCGGGGGGGAACGCGGGGGAACGCAGTTCCCCCGGGTGAGGTATGGGGGGCGGGGTACATGACGAAGCCCCGCCCCCTGCTTCCGGCCGCCCCGCTTCCAGCCCTCATTCAGCCAGAAGGAGGCAGGAGAAGAGGGAGGGAAAGTTGCTTCCTCCCTGCCTCTCCCCACCCCTGCCTGGGGCCAGGGAGGGCCTTCGCGGGGCTTCCTTACACTCCCACCGGCCTTGCAGGTCCACCGCCGGGCCCCTCATGGAGCTCGGCAGTGGAGCTGCAAGGCCGGCGGTGGCGGCCGGGACCGTTGGGGGCGGGGTGTGTGGCCTTATGACACATTTCCGGTGATGTCAGGGGGTGTGGCCTTATGACACACTTCCGGTGATGTCAGGGGGTGTGGCATATGCTAATGAGTTATGCTAATGAGTTCCCCTAGCTCTTTTTCTACAAAATGACCCCTGCTCAAGACTCCCCTAGGTTTTGGGTTTTTTAAAAAATGCGTAGGAGGATTTAATGTCAGGGAGAAAATGAGATGTGAAGCAGAAAGGAATGCCAAAGGCGGAGATGTTCTGTTCAGTTTGTGGATTACTGTACAGAATATTATTTTCTTTTGGTTTTCAGTAACACTAAATGTAACTGATTATAATCAGTATAATTATGTTTAAGAACATTAAGAAGAGCCCTGCTGGATCAGACTGAGGAGGATAAGAAAATTACTGAGATGAAAGAATCTCTGAAGGTCAAACAAGTGAGGCTGAATGATCAAGGTGGACAGAAATATGATAGTGCATCTTGTACTGACTGGGGAGGAATGTCTTTTGACTAGTCAAGGATGTACAACTGAAAACAACCGGTATGAGATAAGCAGGACAGACTAAAAGATTGATGAGGCAAGGCCGTAATGAATGTATTTAATGTAGTTGCCAACTATGTATATGGTCTTTCATCCTGAGAGGTAGGAGACCTCTGCTGCAGTAGAATAAACTGAATCTTTCTGACCTATTTCTGAGTCTTTACCGCTGGCAGGAGTCGAACAGGGGTCTTACAACAAGACCGCTGGTCCATCTAGTCCAGCATTCTGTCTCACACAGTGACCCACCAGTTCCTCTGGTGGGCTAACAACAGGGCATAGAGGCCAAGACCTTCCCCTGATGTAGGGTTGCCAGGTTTGAATTGGAAAATATCTGGAGACTTTGGGGGTGGATCTAGGGGTTTGGGGAGGGGAGGGGCCTCAGCATGGTACAATGCCATAGAGTCCATCCTTCAAAGTAGCCATTCCCTCCAGGGGAACTGATCTCTATCAGTTAGAGATCAGTTGTAAAAGCGGGAGATCTCCAGGCCCCACCTGGAGGCTGGCAACCCTGCCCTGATGTTGCCTCCTGGCTCTGGGATTCAGAGGTTTAGTGCCTCTGAATGTGGAGGTTTCCCTCAGTCACCATGGCTAGTAGCCAGTGTCAGACCTTTCCTCCATGAATCTATCCAATCCCCTTTTAAAGCTGTTTATTATGTTTGCTGACCATTAAAATGTCAATGATATACACAGGCGATTGCCTCTCAGGTTTAATGAATGCAACCAATTAGATCTCCAAATGTGTATCAGAGAACTGTTTCCCAGCCTGGGGCTCAAGACCCAAAAAGTGGGTCACAAAGGCCTCTGAAAGTAGGTTGCAGGCCAGCCTTCTGTAGTGGTTGCCCCTGCCCTTTCCTTTGGTCTCTTAAATTTTGGAAACCAAGATCTGACCCTGGAAACAGTATCTTCCATGTCATACATTAGTTGGTATTTTTTCTTCGCTGCATAGACAAAAGGTTATTAATGAACTACAAGCAAATATTAAGAAATTAGAACTGAAACACATGAAATATGGAGGTAAAAAGAATTTGAAAAAAACTAAACCAAGAACGAAAAAATTAGAATTATTGGAAACGTCAAAAGTGCAAAAACAACTAATGTTTTTTAAACAAAAATATTTAGTTAAAAATCCTAAATCAATAAAAATGCTTATAGGATAACCCAAAAGGCATCTTCTACTTTGGTACATGCAATAAAAAACATGGATGGGACAATTCAGTTAACATCAAAAAATATTAATACTGTTTTTTCATCATTTTATAAACAGTTATATACTTCTTCAAATCCAAAAATAGAGTGTATTCAAAATTATTTTGAGTCTATAAATTATCAAAACAAATTAACAAAAGAACATAAAAAATATTTAGACCAACAAATAACTCCCGAAGAAATTTCAGAAGCACTTGCAAAGATGAAAAACAACAAAACTCCAGGTCTAGATGGTATTCCTGTTGAGTTTTATAAAAAATTCAATTCGGATCTAGAACAACATCTTTTAAAAATAACCAATGAAGTCCTAAAAACAGGCACAATGCCTTAATCCTGGACAGAAGCTAGAGTAATTGTTATGCCTAAACCTGGAAAGGATAGATTGCTCCCTTCTTCGTACAGACCAATTTCGGTCTTAAATCATGATTTCAAAATTTTCTCTACAATTCTGGCCAATCGTTTAAATCAAATAATAAATCAATATATACATAAAGATCAAGCCGGCTTTATGCCCTAAAAAACAATAACTGACAATATACAGAAACAATCAATATTATTGATTATTGCAAAACTCATAACATAAACTCGGCAATATTGTCAGTAGATGCTGAAAAAGCTTTCGACCGAGTGGAACCTCATTATTTACAGAAACTACTTGAATATATGAACTTTGGTACCTCATTCCTTAATGTCATTAAAGCAATTTATGAAGCTCCAGTAGCACAAATTTTAGTTAATAATTTTAGATCCAATACCATCCATTTGTCTAGAGGTACACGTCAAGGATGTCCCCTATCCCCTATATTATTTGCACTCTCCCTTGAACCATTGGCATATGCAGTTAGGAGTAACCAAGAGATTAGAGGTACTGAAACAAATAAGGAAAATTGTAAAATAAGCCTGTTCGTGGACGACACTATATTTTACCTAAAGGATCCTAAATATTCTATTAAACCTTTATTAAGACTCATTCAACATTTTGGTGCAGTATCTGATTTCAAGATCAACTACGATAAATCAGATTTCTATCCAATTCAGATTACACATAATGTAAAATGGAACTGAACTCTGACTATTCTTTTAAATGGGTAACTAAATCATTGAAACATCTGGGGGTTAATATTCCTCTGGACCTGGTGGAACTTAACAAGTCGAACTATGGCCCATTATTTAGAGAAACTAAGAAAACTCTGCAGAACTGGCAAAAATTAAAATTTAATGGAAAAAATAGATCTTTTAAAATCTATTTTGCTACCTAAATTTTTGTTCCTTTTTCAAAATTTACCCACAACAATACCTAATAAAGACTTTAAAGAATGGAAATCGAGCATTATTAAATTTCTATGGGACAGCAAGAACCCTCGAATAAAATATTTAAATTTAATTAAACCAATAAAAAAGGGAGGACTTGGATTACCTTCCCTAGAAATGTATTTTATAGCAGCCCAGTTAAAAACATTATTTTATTACGCAGACCCACAATGTGACAAAACTTGGGTAAAGATAGAAGAAGGGAATCTTGGGTCAGACCTATTACATGAAGCAATTTGGAATATCCCAACAAATAGGAGCCAAACGTTTGGGTTGAACAAATTTTTTAAATTTACTTTGCAACTATGGGACAACTACAGAAATTTACTAGCACCGGGATTTTCTCCCATCATGGCTTTTTTGGGCCAGCAATGGTTTAAACCAGGTAGAGAAATAAATCAATATTTGGAATTTAGACGGAATAACATATTTAGAATTAAAGACCTTATTTTTAACAACTAGAACATAAATATGGAATTAAATTACATTGGTTTCAATATCATCAAATAAAACATATGTTCAAAGGTATAAATAAAGATATTACAATAGTCAATTAACCCACTTTGAAAAAAAGTTGTGGAATTCCACAAATGGTTCTAAAGGTATTATTTCAATTATTTATAATCTGCTGAATAATAAAATATAGAATCAGGTAACTTCTATTCAAAAAGCTTGGGGAAAAAAATGTGATATTCCTATTAATGAAGGCCAGTGGGATGCTATTTGGAGCTCTTTTTCTTTCACTACTAACAACATAATTGTCAGACTACAAACTTTTAAAATATATAGTAGATGGTATTTGACACCTAGCCATTTATTTCTATGCAAATTTAAGAACAACCCCTCCTGTTGGAAGGGTTGTGGCCAGAAAGGAAACTTTATACATTGTTGGTGGGCATGCCTGAAAGTTAATACCTATTGGGAAAGGGTAATTCAGGAAATTTATAAAATTACAGGACATAAGATTCCTAATTCTCCTGAATCCATTCTTTTAAACCATTGGCCCAATATAAAGTTAACAAAACAACAAAACAAAATGTTTTCTTTGATACTATACACAGCAAAATCACTTTTGGCACAAAGATGGAATACTTCTGGAGTTCCAAATATCAACCAATGGTATTCTAAGTTATGGGATGTAATAATAGCAGATAAGATAGCTACCCAGTTAAAAGTGGCTCAAGGTATGACTAAGAACAACAATTTTTTAGAGAAATGGTTTATGTGTTTTGACTATATTTCATCAAATCAAAATGTAAAGACAGTATTACCTCGTAAATACAAAGACATAGTCATTTACTGATTTGTATGTAAAGTTACTAGCTATGACATTATTTGTAAATTTATCATACAGCCCTGAAGGCTAAAGGTTAAGTTCTGTAAGGATTGTAAGTTGTTATCTTATGTTAATGTTGTTTAAAAATTTAATAAAAATTTTATTTAAAAGCCCTGCTTTTTCAAGGACAGCTCTGACAGAACTATGGCTTGCCCAAGGTCACCCAGCAGTTGCAAGTGGAAGAGTGGGGAATAAAACCTGGTTCTCCCAGATTAGAGTCAGTGCACTTAGCCACTACACCAAACTGACTCTAATAGGCTGATAGTTTGTGGGTTCTTCTCTTGCACCGTTTTTGAATATGGGGACCACTATTGCCGTGTTCCACTCTGGGGGAATAAGGCCTGAAGAATCAATAAAAGTAAAAAGGCTGCAAGGAAGGGTGCCCACCAGTCAATATTTTCTTTTAAAAACTCAGGTGGTAGTCCGTCAGATCCTGGAGCCTTGGAAGATTTTAGCTGAACAATATAAGATTTAATTTCCTCTTGAGAAACTGGCGGCCAAGGAGGCAAGTCCTCAGAGCCAGCAGTTGTCACTGGGGTGGTGGTGGTGGGGGAGTTTTTATACAATTGCTCAAAAAAGGTGACCCATTTGCAGGGCAGTATTGGGGGATCAGTCTGGGAGAGAAACTTTTATCAGTGACCAATTGCCAAAAAAGGGAAGAGTTTTTCTGGCAGCCAAAATTAATTCTGCCCAAAGAGCTTTTGTGTAATTCTTTTTGTTGGATTAAGTGTTTGTAATTCTTTTTTTGTGACCAGAGTTCTTGGATTACAAATTTTTGTTCACCACTTGATTTCTTAAACTGATAATAGGGCAGAAAGCTCTTTTCTTGCTTTTTGGCAATCCACATCAAACCAGGGTTTGGATTTCTTGTGGGATGTGATGGATTGGCCTTTAGGTTCACATAGGCTGCAATCACACGGCCAGGAAAATGCGGGGGGGAAGCGTGGCTGTTTGCCCCGGGGAACATTAAAGCGCGGTTGCACGATCAGACCTCCCGTAGAGGTCCTGTGGAGGTTCCGTGGAGGCCCCGTGGTTAAGGGGAGGTGCGGATCACACGGCAAAGAAGTGGGGCCTCGGGGCAAAGAAGCGGGGCCCGCGCGCCGAGGGAAGGCGAGGAGGAGGCTGCCAGAGACAGCCGGCCAAGCGGCGCTGGGGAGAGGAGGGGCCAGCTGCCGACTGGGCGGTGTGGCATTGTGTCGGGCACGGCGTTTTCCCCACCAGTGAGGCAGGCAGGGGGTGGGCAGTAGGTCCGGAAGGGCAACGGTCCGGGGAGCCGGCTGGTGGGGCGCGCGAAGAGGGCAAAGCAGCATGGCCCAGCCCCCTCCGCCCCGACTGCCCCTTCCCCAGACTTCCTACTCTGCCACCGCGCCCCCCCTCTTCTGGGCTTCATCTTCTGCCTTGCCCCCTTTCCCCCACCTATCTGTCGCTCGCCACAAGCCATGCGCTCGTTGGTGCTTTCTTCTGGCTGCTCTCCTCTTCTCTGCACGACGTACGTTGTGTGTTTGTTTATTAAACTAACGTTTGCGCATGCTCCATTTGGTGCTTGTGCGCAATCGTGGAGACTTGGAAAACAAAACCTTTTAGCTAGGGGACATGGGCGGGCGCTGGAACTACCTCCGGAAATGCGATCATACGCCCGCCCTTGCCCTCCAAGGTACTAGTTTTTTACTCCGCATTTTTGGCGTTTAGCCACAGGTTACCGACGGGAGCTCTACACTTGCCAGATGTTGCCCTGTGATCGTGCCAGGAAACTCCGCCTCTCTTCCGTCCCTAAAGCGTGGCTTATGCTCCGTGTGACCGCAGCCATAGAATAGTTTTTAAATCCTGCATTAATCTATTATACCATGTAAAATCATTCTGTATGTTAGATTCCTGACAGGTAATTTTTAAAAATTGGGAAACTTTATCCTCAATTACTTCTCTGAGTTTTGCTTGCATCTGGGGAGACCATCTTACCCTACGACCTAATACCAGGGGACCTTTATGTAAAGGCTGAAGGGAAGGAGATTGAAATAAAGAAAACTTAAATTGGATGAAAAGGGGGAAATGGTCACTATCAAAGAAAGGTAGCACGTTAAGGTTAGTTATTAGAGGTAATAGAGAAGCGCATGCTAACATGTAATCAATAGTGCTAAGTCTCTGCATGGTCAGGTCTCCTTAATATACCTTGCCAGAAACCTCCAGCAAAACTACTTGCTTAGCAGTGACTCTGTTTGGGTCATAAATTACTAATTAGCCGTTCATTCTGTTTGTATTTTGTATTTTGATTCCAGCAAAAGTTTTCTGTATACTTAAGTCTTGTCCAGTTGCTCCCAGCTGTTTGGCAGCATACAAAAGTCACACCATTTCCTCTGTAGATGTTTTCTAAGACAGAGAAACTACAGAACAGGTAAGGTTTAGGCCTCATACAAAGGTAAGGCTCAGGCCTTATATGAAAGGTGCACATCTAGTCTAACACATGACACTCTCAGGCACCACACTGGAGATCCTTACCTTAGGCCATTTTGTTGTTCTAGTCTCCCTCACAGAGTTTTCATAAGGATAAAAGTGGGAACAGAGAATCATGCATGCCACCACCCGGACTCGGATAAAAATGTGCTTGACAAGGCAAGAACACTAAGAAGAAGCAGGCAAGGCAGAGAATGAAAGTTTGGTTGCTCTGTTAAATTTTAAAATGGAGTAGTCCAAGCATGGTTTCTTTGCATACGGTTTCTCCCAACATTTGTATGTGTGATCCAAGTTTACTTTGACTTTCAATGACAACTAAAAAAACATTTAAGTCTTTGTCCTGCTTTTGTTTGTTGCCCAAGATATCTCTCCAGATCTTGGTGGAACCTCCAATTATAATAGGGGAGCTTTCTAAAGTCTAATATAGCCAACCTTCTTCTAAGAGCTATCTGGGAGAGAGAAATAATCACACAAGAGACTTTAGGCTGGCAGAACAAGCAGTTTTAATAGGATGATCATCTGATGAGCAAGAGAGAGCAAGCAAGCATACTGAGCAGAATACAAAGTTCTTGTTTTATAGGATAAAGCAAACAAAAAATCAGAGTCTGAAATTCCAAAAGAAAGTTCATCAGTTCCATTCTCAAACATAATTCACTTTACCCCCCTTTCAGAATACATTCTGCATTCTTTTTAGGGAGACAAGGAAAATAAGCCATTTACCCATTTTTCACGGAAGATAAGGGTGGAACAGACCCTTGACTAAGATAAGGTTACTTAGAGAGCAGAAAGATCAAAGATAGATTTTTAAGTGAGAGGTTAGGGAGGAATATAGCATATTTAAAATACAACATGCCAATCTTAGGCTCACAATTTAGAGGCCAATATAAAAATAAAACACCTTAATAATGGTGTTAATTTCTGTAACACCCAACTTTCAGTTCATGTGAATGCTACAGTGAATCCCACATTTACTCAGTCATTACGTCCCACTGAGACTATGCCCTACTAAGAATGATTATGACTGCAGCATCACAAGTCTACCTTTGAACACACACATACGATTGCAGAGAATCGATATATGGTAAAAACTGAAATCTGTCTTGTTATTAGCCTTTGGTTGGGTGTTAAGTCCAAACTACACAATACAATGGCTGTCACATCGGCCCTTGGACCACAGCAGTGGGTGTCACTGATGGGAAAAGACAGAATGCTGTGACATCACGTACTTGGTAATATTAATGAGGAGGAGTACGAAATGTGTGCCTATCATTTTTGGGAGAGGAATCTGCCCGAGTACGAAATGTGTGCCTATCATTTTTGGGAGGGGAATCTGCCCCCCCCCCCCGGCCACACAGTCTTGGACCCCTCCTCCCCCCCCCCATTGTGTCTGTATAGCATACATGAAATAACAACGTAACAAATTTGTTCATGCATAATAAGTGTATGATATAGCTCAGTACAGAGAACATAATGATAAATTCTTTAAGAACTGTGCATGCTGATTTGATAGTTACTATTCAGTACATTTTTACAACAACTTTACTCCAAGGAGCTCAGGTTGGTACAGATAGTCCCCCACTGCCATTTTATCCTCACAACAACCCTGTGAGGTAGATTAGGCTGAGTGACTAGTTCAAGGTCGCTGAGCAAGCTCCACTGGGGATCTGATCCTTGGTCTCCTCCATTATAACCAATACACACTACCAGCTCTTGCTCTAATACACCGCCCAAGACAGACAAATAGGGCTTCTTATTGGATTATGTAAGCCACTGCCCTGAAAGTCAAAGGTGGGACGTTGGATGTGCGAGGGAAGCTAATGATAGCGCAGTTTTAAGTATTTATTTCTTTTACTGTCTGCTTTTCTCAAAACCCAAGGTGGATTAGAGTCATACAAAGAATATAGTGAAGACCAGCATCATGCACACAGTGAACAGTGAAATAAAACTGGGTCATACAATTATAAGAACAATGAAAGTGTCATCAAGGAGCAGCTGACTTATGGCAACCCCTCATGGGATTTTCAAGGCAAGGGATGTTCAGAGGTGGTTTGCCATTGCCGGCCTCTGCGGAGCAACCCTCTGCGACCTTCATGGTGGTCTCACAAATTGTGTCAACTGCTTTAAGTGATCCTGACCTTTGGAGGCAATAGTTTGCTTCAGAACCATGCTGGGCCCACTGATATCTATGGACGCTCCTTTGGGTGTCTTGGGCACAAAATTATGATTTGCAATTGATGATCTTGGTTGCATGCCCTTTACACAGAACACCTTCCATTACAGATCTTATTTGTTTTTGAAGATTCCGTATATTCTCTGTTGGTTGATAAGATGCACAGGTGTGGGGTTGAAAAATCTTGTAGGTGCTGTAAATAATGAAAAACAGATGGATTAGAAAATAGCTGTAGCCCAGACCCCTATGTATGGGGGAGGGGGGAAGACATGATTTTTTAAACTATGTTTCCCATAATGATTTTAGTGGATGAGATCAGACTCTTGAAAATGAGTAAGACAGAGGCCCATAATGCTAGACATCTGCATAATTTAAGAGAGCTTTCACTCAATTTGAGGTTACACACACACACAAAACCCAACAAGTGAGACTGAAGAGAAAGACTTCTGGCAACCAACATGTATAATTCATTCATTCATTCATTCAAAATATTTCTACCTTACTCATTAGCTGAAGGCTTTGGGTAGTAGACCTTTCCTCAGTTAGAGACAGCTCTCCAACTTAAAACAGGTTCTTACCAACAACAATAGCCCTCCCAACACAGTGAGAGAAAGACCCAGGAACCAAACCCTGCAACAGATCTAGATTCCAACTTTGTCCCCACACAACTCAGGTAATATGACAGGACCTAATAACATCGGCTACACCATCTTAGCCTTATCCATTTGGACATCATCCAATTTAATATATGCCATCGTGTGCAAAACAGTATCCTTCTGCTATCTGCACTGGAAAAATTGATTAGTCCCTGTGTGAGAGAATCAGTGAACACAAATCTGACATAAGAAATCACAATATTTAGAAACCAGTGGGTGAACATTTTGATCTTCCTGGACATACTGTTGCAGATCAGAAAATTATTTTTCTACAAAAAGAAGAAAGACTTCCAAATGGAATATATAACATGAAAGTGCTGAATCAGAACTCATAAAGAAATTAAACACTTTCTGTCATCCTGGCTTAAACGAAGGCAGGGATTTCCTCGCTAAATATACTTTCTAAATTTAATGGATTGTTCTTAACATGATGTATCATACCATAACCCTTTCCTGATGTCTGTTAATCCTCTCATGCTTCAGGCTGCTTCTTCCTTAATTTTGTTATTTAACTTACTTATGGTACTTTTGCTTATTTTCACAGAGGGAGAGGCGTATATTAATCTGTTAGTAATGTCCAAATTGTCTTCTTAGGCTTCTTCTGTGTGCAGTCAAACTTCTTTCTTCAAACCAGTTAAAGATATTATCTATGTTAGTATATTAGTAGTGTTCATATGATGCTCTGTTGTTAAAGTTTCTTCAAAACGCATTCAGAACCATTCCTTTGCGTGCTGGCTTCTTTTAAACTCCAAGTTCATGGAGGAACTTCTTCTGTTTCCATCTCTCCGGCTTTTCCAGTCCTCCTCCGGGTCGCTGTTAACGCTTTCAGTTCATAGGCTGTAAATACCGCAATCCTCACTCTTTCATGCCATACCATAATCCTTTCCTGATGTCAGTTAATCCTCTCATGCTTCGGGCTGCTTCTTCCTTAATTTTGTTATTTAACCTACTTATAGTACTTTTGCTTATTTTCACAGAGGGAGAGGCTAGAACCTCTGACCCCTCTCACCATCCCTTAACTTCCCAAGAGATTCTAGTCCATGACACAGAGAATGATACCTGATCAACGGCACCAGGCCTCTCTTTGCCCAACTCTTCCCCTTCCCACCCTTTCATTTCTGTTAATTTCCTGGATAAATTTGAGGGAAATTATTTTTGCACTTTCCACTGCAGTTACTGTTGTTCTGTTTATAGCCTGCTTTCTCACGGAGACTCATCAGGGTGGAAATGAGGAAGTGAGCTCTGACTCTCCAAAGCTTATCCAGGACTAAATGTTGTCAGTCTTTAAGGTAACCCCTGGCCTTCTGTTTAGTTAGAGACCAAAGGTTTGACACCTCCCACCAGTCGCCAAACATGGAGTTGAAGCCGCCTGTCTCCCAGTACTGGAATCCTGACACCCCGGCTGCACCCCAGGTTGCTTAATTTATGAACTTTCCCCCTTGTTTTGGCGCCTCCTTCCTGGGTCAATCAAAACGGCGTACAGGTTCCAATAATTTCCAGAGCAGAAACTAAGGAGCTCCGTGTGCTGCACTCAACAAGTGCCCTGTGGGCAACTCAAGAGCTGCAGGCAACTGGGTGAAGGCCACTGTAACAACTGATCAGAGCAATTGGCAGCCTGGCCCAAATGGTGACTTTTGGCCTGGTGATTCTGCGGCTTCCCAGCTCTTCCTTCATCACGGAATGTTGCCTTTGTCCTCAAATGTAGCTTAGGGATCCTATTTCCCCCCCTTCCAACACAAAATAGCCGTGCTATTCGAAAACCATATTTGTTCATCAGCTGACACTGTATTTCCATCTCCCTCACCTCTTTGCCGGCAGCTCTCCAACTGGAACAGAGGCAAGGATGGACGGCATTCACAACAGAGCGTGACCTACCAGCAGCCTCTTCCCGGTGCTGTGGCCTTGCCTTCCTCTCTTGTTCTAGCCTGGCCCCTGAAAGTTGCAGACAGAGGGTTGAGCATCATGGTTGACCTTCTCATGTGCATGCAGTGATAGGGACAGCATTACCTGTGGTCTGTCAATGCAGCCTGCAAAGGCCCAGGAGCCTTGGGACAAGACATCTGCCAGCCCCGTTCATCTGCCTTGCTGTCTGGGTGCTGTTCAAGAAATGTGTGGATTGTCACACGGTCGGGTCTGTGCTTGACTGGGGGTTGGCTGAAAGTGACTGCTAAACTCAGCTGTCTTTAACACTCACTGGGAGGGGGGCTGATCTGGTGCATCCCCCCAGTGAGATTATTGTTTAATTGCAATGAGTAATTATAATTTATAATTTAACAATGTTAGGTAAGATTTCTATAAAGCATCTGATTGACTGAACAAATCTTTTTGGCTTCTGGAACACCACCCTCAAAAAACAATTTTAAAAATCCAGCAAAGTAACTGCAACAAACTTTGTTCTACTGCAAGTTTGCAACTAGTTTAAAAAATCAGTTTTAAGAGCCAACTGCAGTAAACCAAGAGTAAGTCGCCTGCAAGAGTCTTGATTTCTCTCCTATTCACCTTCCCCTTGACATGGAAAAATAAGAGTCACTGAAAAAAAAATACAGATTAGAAAATTAAATAGATCTTCACACAGGAGAATTTCACACATGTGCACCACATCTAAAGGGTGGAAATTAACAGATCAATGCCTAGTTTATTGCTCAAGAGACAATACAAGGGCTGGTTAAAGCCAGTTTCCTGAGGTCAGGATGTCCTGCCAAGTGTAAATTATCACAAATTCCTTTGGTGCCTAGTTATTGTCTTCCTCCTTCACACTACCCCCCCCTCCCAAGAGACTGAGGGGCTTACAGATTGCAGATACGGAAACCACTTTTCTTCATCCCCCCCCCCGGGGGGGTTTGGGGCCACCTTCTTTCCTCTCTGTTTTTTGGCCATCAAGTAGGCTGGGCCTGCACAGAGGTTTTTCTCCAATTTGGCTTCCAAACCGCAGCATTATTTTGTGGGGGGAGGGGAGGGGACAGCCATATGATACCATCTTCTAACTGTCTACTTTCCAGGTTTTCATCCTCCTCACTATATTCTTTCTCAGATCTGATATTGGTATCAACTTTCCAGGAAGAACATAGTCCACATATTTCAGCAAGTCCTCTAGATGGGAAGATGTGCATTTTATTATTAATTATTAACTTCCCTTATAGCCTGCCTTTCTCACTGAGAATTAAGGTGGATTATAAAGTATGAACAGGTAATTCCATCAGGCAGTAAAGAACCCTAAAACAGTACAGCAGGACTATGATACAGAACGGGCCATTGGTACTTGCCATGAAGGGTCCTTCTCCTCTGAGATGAAGGAGGACATCTTGCTGGGTGTTTCCCACCCTATCCTTAGGGAGGCAGGAACCAAACTTTCATTTCCTGTCCTCTTGGTGGGACACGCCCCTGGTTTCAGTTAGGAACTCCGAGAAGTAGTAAACTCAGGGGTCATTTCATAGAAAAAGAGCTAGGGGAACTCATTAGCATAACTCATTAGCATATGCCACACCCCCTGACATCATAAGGCCCGGCAGTGGACCTGCAAGGCTGGCGGGAGTGTGAGGAAGCCCCGCGAAGGCCCTCCCTGGCCCCAGGCAGGCAGGGGTGGGGAGAGGCAGGGAGGAAGCAACTTACCCCCCCTCTTCTCCTGCCTCCTCCTGGCTGAATGAGGGCCGGAAGCAGGGCAGCCAGAAGCAGGGGGTGGGGCTTCATCGTGTGCCCCACCCCCCACCTCACCCGGGGGAACTGCGTTCCCCCACGATCTCCCCCGAAATGACCTCTGAGTAAACTAGCTAAAAAACTGGAAAATTCAACCAACATGATAATACAAACTTGAAAAACTATCAAGAGAACAGGGAAGTTGAGGTTAGCAGTGAAAGAAATAGAACAGACAGAGATGACGATGAGATGGGAGGGCCCAAGAAGTCCTCCTTCATCTCAGAGGAGAAGGACCCTTCACGGTAAGTACCAATGGCCCGTTCTCCCTCTGAGAGGAGGACATCTTGCTGGGACCTCCTAGAGCAGTGTCCGTAATCTTTTGGGTGGGTCATCGTCTACTTTGTAATGACCTGTTGCAAAACTCTCCGGCCGAAAGCAGCATCCGCTGAATCTAAGACGTTGATCCTGTAGTGTTTAATGAAGGTCGAAACCAAGGACCATGTGGCAGCCTTGCAGATTTCCTCCACCGAAGCTCTGTTCGAGAAGGCCGCGCTGGTGGCCGCACTACAAATCGAGTGAGCGATGATACCCATCGGAGGAACCAGTTTTGAGTACAGAACTGATGGACGAACTAGACATCTTGCACCCCTTATTGGGTGGAGATACTGAAATGAACAAGGACTCTGATTTTCGAAAGTTGCTGGTACGATGAAGGAATGCCTTCAGAGCTTGGCAAACATCTAAGGAATGCCAGATGCGTTCCTGTGAATGGGAAGGATTTGGACAGAACGAGGGAAGATATATCTCCTGAGATCGGTGGAACTTGGAATTGACCTTAGGTCGAAAGGTAGGATCAGGAACCAAGACGACTTTGTCCTTGTGGGACACACAAAAGCGTGGGTTAGCTGAATGAGCTCCCATCTCTGAGACTCTACGAGTGGAGGTCACCGCTACTAAGAACAGGGTTTTCATACGGAGCCACTTGAGGGGAATGTCCTTGATTGGTTTGAAGAGCGGCTTGGTTAGCGCATCGAAGACCAGGTTAAGTCTTCAGGTAGGGAATCTGTGTGAGACAAGCAGGTCCGTAGAGGATGCCCCCTTTAAAAAACGCTTAATGTGTGGATGCCTGGAGAGAGACCAGCCTTTGAAGTGTGGAAGAACCGTAGACAAGGCCGCGACCTGTCTTCGAAGAGTAGAAGCTCAAAGACCCGAATCATGACCGTTCTGGAGGAAGATGAGTAGATTCCTGAAGCATGGTTTCAATGGGTCCATCGCACAAAGGCCTTCCAGGTGGTATTATAAATTCTGCATGTGGACTGCCTTTGAGCCATCAGTATTGTGTTGGTCACTTTCTCTGAGTAGCCAAGGTTGAGAAGTCCTTCCCGCTCAAGGGCCAGGCGGTCAGATGAAGCCAGCCCGGATCCGGATTCCATACTGGTCCCTGAGACAGCATGTCAGGAGTTACTGGGAGATAGAGGGGAGGTTGAATTGACAGGCA
>NW_015177038.1:29539-31999 GCF_001447785.1 Gekko japonicus | reverse complement strand
CGATATTGTCTGTTCTTATCAAGACATGACTGCCCAAGACCTGGCGATGGAAACGAGTCAGAGCTAGCCTGATGGCCCTCAGTTCCAAGACATTTATTGGCAGCTTGCTCTCCTGCGGGGACCAGAGACCCTGTGTTGGTGTATTGAGATGAGTGGCACCCCAGCCTAGGAGGCTGGCGTCTGTCACCACTTGCTTCCATTCTGACACATAGAATGTGAGTCCCTTCTGAAGGTTCAACAATCTTATCCATCAAGTGAGGCTGTAACGCACCGCAGGAGGGATGACGAACGGGATAGCCTCCCGGCGCATGACCTTGTGTTGAAAAGGTGTCAGCAATTGTTGAAGAGGTCTTGAGTGAAGGCGAGCCCAAGGGACCGTGTCTATACAGGATACGAAGAGGCCCATCAGTCTGGCTAGGGTCATGAGTGAAGACCTCCTGCTTTTGGCAACCTGCTGGCAAAGGCGGCGGATGGCGTCCACCTTGGGTCTGGGTAGAAACATCTTGTTTTGCACTGTGTCCAAAATTACTCCCAAGTGTTCTATGGTTTGAGATGGGGTGAGACGACTCTTCTGAAGGTTCACCAGGAAACCATGCTCCTGAAGGCACTGTACCATTGCCACTGTATCTTGAACAGACGTCACTTGAGAGGCTGAGTGGATCAGAAGGTCATCAAAGTACGGATGGACATGAACACCTTGTTCCCTCAAGAGCATGACTGGATGGATCAGCATCTTGGAAAAGACCCTGGAGGCTGTGGATAGACCGAAAGGCAGGGCCCTGAACTGCCAGTGCTGCCCTTGGACACAAAACCATAGAAAGCGTCTGTGACTTTCTACGATTGGCACGTGAAGGTAAGCCTCCTGAAGATCGACAGAAGTGAGGAACTCTCCCGGCTGGAGTGCCTCTGCAATCGAGTGAAGGGTCTCCATGCAGAAGTGTCTCAAACGTACGAACTTATTTAGGTACTTTAGGTCTAGGATGGCCCTCCAGCTTCCGTTTCTTTTGGGCACGGTGAAGAAGATGGAATACACACCCTGTCCCCTTTGGGGGAGGGGAACAGGTTCAATGGCGAGAATGTTGGATAGATGCTGTACTGCATCCAGAGTCCTTTGTAGCTTGATTGAGTTATTTTTTAAAGTTGGTGAGAGGACAAAGCGATCTGCACAGGAATTCGATGGAATATCCCTTTCTTGTGACCTCCTGAGACCAGGCATCTGCATGGGACTCGACCCACTTGCGATGGAATAGTAGCAGCCGTCCCCCCACTGGAGCCGCTGTGTAGTCACGCACGGGGGTTTTTGTTGCCTCTTCTGGACTTGTAATCTCTGGAAGAGAAGAAACTGTTTGACCTGTTTTAGAAGGAGTTGCGTCTGAAGTTCTGTCTGGAAGTTCTCCAAAAGGGACGTCTCCAGATGATCTGGAGCCTTGAAAGGAAAAATTGCCAGGGCCTCTCCTGTCGCTTCTGCTCAGGGAACGCGGCATTGTTTTCTTTTTGTTCTTTGTTTCTATAAGTATTTTGTCCAAAGAGTCACCAAAAAGGTGGTTGCCTTGGAATGGCGTGTAGGACAGCTTCCCAGGCCCAAAGCCATAGGTTTCTCCTGGCTGCTACTGTGGAAGCCAGGGCCCTAAAAGAGAAAATCATGGCATCGAGGGTGGCGTCTGCAGCGAAGGAAGAGGCTTGAAGGAGTCTGGTTCCTGCCTCCCTAAGGATAGGGTGGGAAACACGCCCAGCAAGATGTCCTCCTCTCAGAGGGAGAACTGGAAAAACAACGCAAACAAAAACTGTTCTAAGGCCAAAGAACCCCACAACAATTGTCTAAGGCATGACTTAATGAAATAAAGGAAGGAAATTTAAAAATGTTTTATTTACAGGAAAAAAGAGCCCTTGAGGAGATTTTATTCCAATTTGTCTGAAGAAGTGTGCTTTACACACAAACGCTTACACTGTGTTTGTCTTAAAGGTGCCAATGGACTCACTTTGTTCTGCTTCAGACCAACACAGCTATCCACCTGAAACTAATGTTTTAACTTCTGATGGACGCTGCAAACGCAGAGGAACTAGTAGTTTGTGGCAGAGACAAGAATTTCAGCAAAATATGCAGAATGGCACCTAACTCGTTCACCCTAACACGTATTGAATTAGTGTCAGAGAGAAATCTCAGCCATCCTGTCATCAGATTGTTAATCAGTCTGCCTATAACCACCACCACAATAACAAATAATATTACTGTCGAGGTTTCCGGTCGATGGCGGCGCGTTAAGCAGACTCACCTCCCGGACTGCTCGGGGGTGAAGCTGTGCTCTGGCTGGGGGAGGGGGTGCGCAGGCTCGCAACCCCCCCAGGGACCTGGTGAAGGGGCCCTGGCCAAGGAACTTTTTAAGAGGCCACCTCTTCGAGGGCGGAATGCCTGAGAATTGAGGCACCTCTTAGTTCCGGTGGTTCCCCATGCCATGAGAC
>NW_015177038.1:25351-28447 GCF_001447785.1 Gekko japonicus | reverse complement strand
AAAAAGAGAACTAGAGGCTGAAGGACTCTGTATGGTGCCTCGGGAAAGATGAAAATAGAAGATTTGGGGATGTTGTCTTTAGACAGTGAATTGTAAAATTTAGAAAAAGAAAATGTATTAATAATGATTGACTCAGTTTATTTTATGTTTAAACGAAGGAAAGTTTCATTGTGAACAAGCTATTGATGATCTCCTCTCTTGGGTTTTTAGGTAGTTTTGGGTATCTTTACTTTATCCTGTATATGTAGTTCCCCTTCCTGTTTTTCTGTAGTAGTTTTTTGTAGTTTTGAAAAATAATAAAAAATTCCCCTCCGGGGGCTTAAAAAACAAACAAAAAACCACAAATAATATTACTGTCAAATAATAATCTGTCAAAGATGTATTTTTCACAAAAAAAGTTTTCTCAACATTGATTTGCCATTCTGATAATCTAACTAGAGCCAATTCTGGTATAGTGGTTAAAGTGTCCGACTATGACCTGGGAGACCGAGGCGCAGATCCGCACTCATGCCAGGGAAGCTTCCTGGGTGGCCTTGAGCCACTCACACATTCTCAGCCTAACCTGAAGAGATGAACAGAAGATGCACCCGGGTCCCCACTGGAGAGAATGGGGTATAAATGAAGTAAAATGGCAAGTCACTGATTGGACTGCCTCCAAAACTGCCACCTTTGATCCCACACCTGGATGCTTCCTCTCTTTTACCCTCATTTGGAAGTTTTCCTACTGTGCTGAACAAGCCACTCCCCCCCTCCCCGTCCATTCAGACAGCACTCATTAATCCCACTCCCTCTTCCCAAGCTGAAAGAAAACAGTATTTCAGTTTTGGACCTGGCTCCCTGTCCCATAACGAAAGGCAGTCCTTTCCTAAATTAAAGTTCTTCCGGTTGTGCTGTTCTGACAGTATCATAACATACTGGTGTGTCACTCAAGATCTTCTCACTTGATGCAATATATCCGTATACCTCTTCCCTTTCTTGCATTTGTTTGATCAAAGTATGCTCTGCCCAGAAAACTTCTGCCTGCCCAGGTCTACTTCCACCATGTGAATGGCAGAGCACGCACCAACACTTCCCTTCTGGGTTGATTGCTTCCGAGACAACCTGGAACTTAAATAACCAGCTACCTCCCCTTTCACTCTTGCTTTACCTGCTTGGCTTCTTGCCTTCCTAAGTGAAGAGGCCTGCATAGTGTGTGGATGCTTGGAGTAACTGACTCTTTACATGGGCTCCTAGTCTTGGGTGGCATTATTGAACAGTTTGTATCAGTTTGACAGCCTGAGACTGCTTTTTCTCTAGCCTAGCTATTTGCACGATTCCTCGTAACAAACATTGTTCTCACTCTATCCACCTTTTCAGTTTTCTCCCAAGTTTGTTGAGGTATCTTACTCCCATTGTATGGGTCACTGCCAAGATTGGGGGTGTTCTTTAAACTAGGTGCAGCAGCTATATGAAGTGAAAGTAGAGGAAGGGAAGTTTTTAGCACGGATTTGGGCTCAAATTAGGAAGTAGGCCACATTCACATGATGCGTGTGTAAGGTAAACATATCTTCTGGCCCCCCACACTATTAAGTAGGTAAGTTCTTCCAAGTTGGAGATGCCTACAGTTATAGCAGGTAGCTTTTACCCCTGCTCTGCTGTTAGGTTTGTCCCACCTGCCACAGAAATAGGGGGCAAACAGCCCTCATTCCTGCCCCAGCTAACAAGTGACCCCATAGTGAAATAAAGGTGAGGAACTTGGCACCTACACCTACATTGAGAGCCAGTGTGGTGCAGTGATTAAATGAAGCCTGCTGGGTGACCCTGGGCCAGTCACAGCTCTATCAGGACTCTCTCAGCCTCACCTTACACCACAAGGTGCTTGTTGTGGGGAGAGGAAGGGAAGGAGATTGTAAACTGCTTTTTGAGACTCCTTCAGGTAAAGAAAAGCAAAGTATAAAATCCATCATCATCTTCTACATTCACACACAGAAACCATTAGCGACACAAAGTTTGAAAATCCCCAGGCATATACACATTTTCTCCCGGTTTGGCATTCAAACTGTAGCAGAGGGTTGTGGGGTGTTTTTTTTTGGGGGGGGGGGGAGAACATGACCTGGTACTACAACGGTCTACCATAGGGATGTCGAACTCATTTGTTATGAGGGCCAGACCTGACATAAATGAGACCTTGTTGGGCCGGGTCATGTGTGTCATAAAATGTAATGCCTGGTAGCGGAGATATAAACTTTAGAAAGAACACAGACAAACACAGTTTAAGATTTCTTAAACTTTAAATAAAACATGCTTAAAACACTAGCACTCTTGCAGTATGTTGCTTATTTGACTGATAACTGACACCTCTTGCTCTGAATTACTGCATCAAAATGTCTGTGCTGTAGCAATTTTGAGTATGCTGTTCAGGTGTGTATCTGTAAGCTGCAAATCTACTTTTTTTGTTGCTTATTTGACTGATAACTGACACCTCTTGCTCTGAATTACTGCATCAAAATGTCTGTGCTGTAGCAATTTTGAGTATGCTGTTCAGGTGTGTATCTGTAGCTGCAAATCTACTTTTGGCTTATTGACAGTCATTACAGAAATCTCATGCTCAGTGTTCTGAGCCTAGGACCCAGGGGAAAACATCCAATGGCTAGGCATTGTGAGCTTTTGTACATAAGTTGCTTCATGTGCTAGTCAAGAACATGAGAAGGCATCCCAACACAGACTGAGGGCTATGTGTTTGTCTACAATACTTCTTCCCCAGAGAAATAGCTATGACTTCCTACAAAGGAAATGTGCTGGGTGAACTTGGTTTGGACATACACACTCTCAGCCCAATCCATCTCCTCTAAAATAGTTCACATTGCTTTCTTACTGAGAAAGACTGGATCATGAGGGCATGGAACCCAGTTGCACCCAGGAGAGCCCTGGCATAAAGAGCCCAATAAAACACACACACACACACTGTAGCAAGGCACACAAAAGCTCATACCTTGAACAAAATGTTGTTGGTCTTAAAGGTGCTTGGTATTTCTCCCGTGCAATTGAGGCAGGCCAGCAAAGCAAGCTCTCCCTCGTTCCCTCCCTCCCCCTGGGAGGAGCCTCAGCCAGTGGAAG
>NW_015177038.1:24605-25251 GCF_001447785.1 Gekko japonicus | reverse complement strand
AGGAAGACTGGTAAAGCAAGCTGTTACGTGGCGGCAGCAGCAGAACTGGGGGGGGGGGGAAGCAGAAAACAGCCAGGTTCTTGCGCGCCAGATTGGGGCCCTCTGAGGGCCTAATCCAGTCCGCAGCCCGCATGTTTGACACCCCTGGTCCAAAGCTCCCTCTAAGCTGTGGAGTCTTGTGAGCAAAAATTCTACTTTGTGAGCTACTGGCATTAAAGTTGTGAGCAAGCGGTTTGGCTACTGCATTAAATTAGTTTGGTTTGGAGCCATCCTTCCTGAGCTAAGACCAAAATGTCTGAGCTGGAGGCTAAAAAACTGTGAGCTAGCTCACACTAACTCAGCTTAGAGGGAACACTGCCCTGGTCTACCATTTGGGTTTTACCATTTTATTTGCAGTTTTGCTGGCTGTACAGCAGTTTTGCAAGTTCCACCCACATCAGTGCTGCTTTCCATGTCACTATTTTACTCTGGATCACTAGAAGCCCCCCCCATCAGTATTAAATGCTTACTTACGTTTCATGGCGATGCCATCTTGCAGAAATGGATGCTTGATTGGCACTGTAAGAAACGGAAAAGAAAAAACCTTGCGTAGGTTTTTTTTTCTGCTGCAGAGCGGCTCACAAAGTCTTACCTAATGGTAACGTGT
>NW_015177038.1:23638-24480 GCF_001447785.1 Gekko japonicus | reverse complement strand
GGGAATGAAAAAGCCCTCTCATGGTGGTGGTACTGGGGGTGGGTGAGTGGGGGCCCTATCTGAAGTGTAGGAAAAATGCGGCAGCTATAGGACTTCCACAGAGAATCCTTGTTAAATGGTAGCTTAAGAAGAGAGCTCAGAATGCATTCACAGTGCTGGGAGTCTTTTTAATGTATGCTGGTATTATAGACTTTAGAATGTCAGTTTTCCAAAGATTCCCTTGGAAGATGGTTCTGGAAACTCAGTTATATTCATTACAAAACTTACTTCTGATTTCATCATAGTTTAATTCAGGACCTCTACTCTGTTGTTTTTTATATTTCTTCAGCTCAGATGTGAACGTTTCTGAAGGGGGAAAAAGCTATGAGATTTCGTGTCTTTTATGCATGTCAACATTTATCTAACTGTACCTCTAAATACAGATTGAAAAAAGATCTAACTCGGCTTTGCGGTGATCTCAGCATAAGTATGGCTGTAACATCAGGCTACTGAACAATGGTACATATTTGATTCATTGGTTGGTTGCCTCATAGATGTCTAATCCCTACACTTTCCCACAGGACAGGGAACCACCTGAAACTCCCAGCTCAGTACCTTTGAAATTCTTCAGGGTCACTTTCAGAGCAGCAGTCTTCTGAGAAAATGCAGCAAGTTTTTGTGTAAGACTGGAAGTGTTCACAGGCCTCTGGAAATCCCTGGACCTAGATTTTATTTTATTTTTTAACATTTTTTAAATTTATATTTGACAAATTGACAAAGAGAAAAAACAAACAAACAAAAAACCCCAACAACACAGAAAATTCCATCTTGATACATAACATCTGGTTGCAGATAGGTTCCCT
>NW_015177038.1:16340-22656 GCF_001447785.1 Gekko japonicus | reverse complement strand
TCTCCAAGCTAAAGAGCCCCAAGCGCTTTAACCTTTCTTCATAGGGAAAGTGTTCCAACTCTTTTATCATTCGAGTTGCCCTTTTCTGCACTTTTTCCAAAGCTATAATATCCTCTTTAAGGATTGTAGTTCTCTAAAAAAAATTGATTCCTTAAAATAGGAATTGTTTGGAAAAGATATAAAATACGAGGGAGAACATTCATTTTTACCGTTGCAATTCTGCTGAACAGTGATAATTGCAATGGTTTCCATCTATCTAAGTCCTTCTTTATTTCTAACAATAATTTTTGGTAATTGTCGTTAAATAAAGAACAACATCTATTAGTTAAAAAGATTCCCAAATATTTAACTTTTTTACATATTTCAAAACCTGACATTTCCTGTAGTTTTCTCTTCTTTTTTTCGTCGCAGTTTTTAAATATGATTTTTGTTTTATTTTGATTTACCTTGAGACCTGCCACTTCACCATATCCCCGTAGTACTTTCAATAGTTGTTCTGGGAAGATTCTCATGAGTATTTATAATCCAACATTGATTCAAAAAAGGTAAATGTCAGTGGAAAACATATCTAAGTGACCCTTCCCCATCTTATTGTTCACCTCCCTTTCCTCTCCATTCTGCCCAATTCCACCTCCTAGAAGCTGCCATCTCCCCCTCATTCTTCTCCTTCTCTGACCTCCTGTGCCATACCATGACTAATGAGTGCAATCCTGTTCCCCCTACCTCTACGTTGTGTGCACAGTGAGGATAGAACCCTCTTTCTCCTAGCGCTGTTGTGCCACAGCGGAGCCTTTCCACACTCCTCCTTGGACCCCAAGTTCTGTTTCACTCCACCTTTGCTTACAGTGGCCTCCGATGCATGGCAGGCTGCCATGGAAGAGCTTCTGCTTCAGGCAGAATGCTTGGCTGCAGTGGAGCCCAATGTCAGGCAGCAGCAGGGCAGGAGTAGGGTTCTGCTTGGTGGCTGTGTGGGAGCCGCCCCACAACCTGTTCTCCACACACACGCAAATACCAAGGCAGCATATCTGGAATAGCCCCCCTTCTCCTTATTTGGGTCAAGGTGCTTCTTTTCGCCTTTGAACCTCCTGAATAATCTCACTGGGGGGATGCAGTTTGGTGTAGTGGTTAAAGAGTGGCGGCTTCTAATCTGGAGAACCGGGTTTGATTCCCCTCTCCTCCGCCACATGAAGCCTCTTGGGTGAGTTTGGGCCAGTCACAGTTGTCTCCAAACTCTCTCAGCCCCACCTGCCTCACAAGGGGCCTGGTTTGGGGAGGAGAAGGGAAGGTGTTCATAAGCCACTTTGAGACTCCTTAGGTTAGAGAAAGGCGGGGTATAAAGACCAACTCTTCTTCCTGAACATGATTACCTCCCAGCTGTACTTCTCCTTTTCTGTTCTTACTCAGACTCTTCTACCCCTGCCTTGCATGCTGAATGTTAACCTCCTGAAGAAGATCAGCGTCCCTCTGCAGTGGCTAGGGCATGACTGGTGCAAAATAACTTTGAAATTCAAGGGAAGGTGGGAGAACCGTGTTCACCTGCCCTGAGCTCTTTGCTTACATTTTTCTTAAATGTGATAAATAAGAAAACAGAACAGTTAAGCAAAAATCCCAGAGATCAAAACCATAACAGGGGACAGCTCATTACAGGGAACTGGGTAGCCCGCACAGGAGGGAAAAACTCCAAAGCAATTAATTGACTAAAACCGGGGCTATAATCCAAAAGCTAACAGGGAAGCGGCATAGCCAGGCGAGGTCAGTAGGTACACTTCCCTAGCCAGAGAACTGACTCATGTCATCTAAGAGTTTTTTAAGGAAAAGAAACAAGCTTTTAAATATAAAGAACTTTGTTTTTAGAATAAGTAAATATCTGGTTTTAAAAAAGAAATGGCAGTGAATGCCTTCACCCTTTCCATTCGCGGTACGGTAAACTCCAGTCATTTCACTTGCCTAGTTCTGCTAATGTTTGAAGATCACTTTAGTTGCCCTTAAACAAAAACTGTGACTGAGAGCATGACAGGTTGCTCAGAGAGACAAGTCAGTTATTTCAGGGAAAATGTTCGTTCTGTGTAGGTAAAAGTTTCTGAACTGCTCTTGCTCAACTTCTACATTCCAGACACGAGCAATTTTTAAACATTCAGAACACACATTATATATAGTGAGTAGGTATGAAGAAATCACTCATCTTCCATTCATTTCTTTAAATCTGCAGTTGAAAACAGGAGAGGAAATCTGGCAAAATCCATTGTCTCGCATTAAGGCTGCTTCTGCACATGACTTACTTCAGCACAGAGGATCTAAACCCTGACCCTTACTCCCAAATATCCACCATCCACTTGCTGTCATTTCCCGGTAGGGTGTAGCTGAAGGAGCCACATACCTGCTCAAGGTGCTTTTAATATCCTAGAAAGAAAGAAAGGGGTGGATATGGGGGAGAAATAGTTAGCATAATTATTGAACAGTCAATGATACATAGATGTTTTTAGGGCTACTCTTATTTGACATGTTCTAAAATCTAATAGGTAAAGTTATTAATAACTCACGTTTCCCCCTAAGAGGCCAAGGTACCTAACGATATTTCATTTAATGCAGTTCTTCAGGGCACGTAAGGCAGATATGTTCCACCAGGCATTTGGTTGAGGACAGCGATGGCTGGTTTTCCATCTGGCTGTCACGCCTGCTTCTCCTGCCCTCTCCTCCGGGAGTGGCATCCATCGCTATCTGATTGGTAATTTATGGTTGTATTAAATTTCCCTACTATTTTATTTAAATCTTTAAAGTATTTATAGGTGTTTAAGATGGGTAAAGTTTGTGTAAGATTTTTCTGATGTACACTGCCCTGAGCCCTATCTTACGGGGGAGGGCAGTCAAAAAAAATCAAATTTAATAATAATTATAATAAATTACAAGCGTCTTCCACAAAACTCATCACATCACAAACATAAACAGCAGCCCTCATATGTACAAGAATCTCACAAGCATGCTCTCTGAGACAGAAATATCTTTGGGCCCAACTAGATGTCACAGCATCCACAGGTCTGACCTACAGACACTTGATGCCATTTTAGAGCTTAACTTGGGCCATTTAAAAATGCTGGGAGGGCCTGATGGCCTGCAGTGCACCAGGAACCTGATTGAGCCTGCAGTGCAGAGGAGCCAGGAAGTCTTGTTTTCCCCAACACCTATATTTTCAAATGCTGAAACAGGTTCTACTGTGCTACAGGTACAATCAGAATTGGGCCCTCACAGCATTTTTGAATGGCCAAGTTCAGCTCCAAAATGGCATCAGCATCCACGAGTCAGACCTGTGGACACTGTAACATCTAGTTGGGCCCTTATCTACCCTTCTAAAGGCCAAAAGCAAAGAGAGAGGAGGATCTCAAGTGGGAGCTCATTCCACAACAGTGGAGCAAATAATGGCCAAACATGTAATTCCCAAGCAAGTCACAGTTAACAGGTTTAGATCTGAGGCTGATGTGTTGAGGGGCACAGAAGAGGTGCAAGTTGCATAAGTATCTATACCAGAGGTAGGCGGCTCCAAGTATACACGCCAAACTATTTTGATCCTTAATCCACACCAAAATCAGAGGTGTAGTCAAGCTGGGATGGACTCAAATCCTGTCTGACAGGAAGAACAGCAAGATCCTGTTTTACAGTTGTTTTACAGCTAGAATTTGGAGCGTGGCAGTTCTGAGTATAAAAGTCTGAGTGTAAGCTCTCTCAGTCATGCCCCCAGGCCCCATTAAGACCCTAACCATAGGGTACTCTTTTAGGACCGGACAATATGCAGGAATTCTTGTGATCAGTTACAATTACACCCCAAAGTGCACACAGCAAAAACAAAACCACTGATAGTTCATACTGCTATTTCAAAACCAGCCTTATTTTAGTCCCTTACTCTCATGCAAATCAAACAAAGAAAGCTCTATGCAACCTCTGCAATGTGATGAGCCAAACACAATCCTCATATCCCCCTCCCCGCTTTTATTTGTTCACAAACCTACATCATCTCCTGAAACTCATAGTTGACTTCTGGTGACCTCTAGTGGGGCTTGGACATTCAGAGAGGTGGCTTGCCATTACCTGTATCTGCGTCCTGGCCCTGGTATTCCTTAGAGGTCTCCCATCCCAGTAGTTGCCAGGGTCGGCCCTGCTTAGGTCCTGAAATCTGACGAGATCAGGCATGCCTGGGCTATCCAGGTCAGGGAGTAAATGTTCAATTATTACTATTTATGAAAATACTAATACCCTGCCATTCCTCTTGGCTCAAGGCAGCATTTTTGTCTGGCACTTGTCTGGCTTTCAAAAAGGCAGCCTATGCTTGGTCTAAAGAAACACATTATATTGGCGTTACAGTAGGAAAACAAAGGAAAAGAAAAGGCTTTCTTAACCCTGCTAGTTTTTACTACACTTGTTTTTCTTTAATGTAATAATTTTATTTTTCTATGAAAGGCTTATTTGCTAAGGAACAACACTGAGAGCATCTCAACTACTACTTCTTCTTTTTGCAATCTAATTAAAAACAAAACAGCAAACACTGCTCCAAGCAGCTGCAGCCTACAACAGAGTCCACATTGGGGGGTGGGGGGCAGCTCAACAGACACACAACTAGCAGAGAGACAGAGGCTGGGAAGGAAGAAAGGTCAGTGGGACATTGGAGAGCAGAAAGCCAAGGACCTGAGGGAGGGAGAGCCAGTGCAGTACTTCCAGGGGAAGGGTGGGGGATAGGGAAGTTGGAATGAAGAGGACTTGGGTGAAAGTATGGCACAGAAAGCTGGCTGCAAAGGGCTGGAGCCCACCAACCTTCCATCTCACTCAGAAGATATTGGTAGCCTTTTACTACCAAAACAGTAAAAAAACAAGGAGGGTGTGAATTCATGCCTACACAACAAAATTAGAAATGCTGAGATTTGGTCCTAGATTCTCCTAGATTTGGTCCTAGATCATTCTGAGTCCTAGATCATTCTGAGATTTGGTCCTAGATCATTTAGCAGCCAATTTCTAAGTTTTCACCTGCAGGAATTCATTGTCTGACTGCTGGCATATCTTCTCCATGTCTCTAACCAGAGTACTCAGACGATCAGCATTCTCGGCCTTGGACTTCTGTTCATCCTCCACCTCCTTCTGCAGCTCTTTCAGCTGGTCCAGAAAGAGACTCTTCTGCTCCTGCTCGAACTGGTGTAGTTGGTCGAATTCCTTCACAACCACATCTCTTTCCCGTTTCAATTTTTTCCTGATACCAAAAAGAAAAAAAAAAGGAAAGAAAGATCAATGATAAGCGAAATGCTGTGGCCTCAGCTCATGGAGTCATGAGTCCATAAGAAAAGCCAACATTTCTTTGTGCTCCAATCTTTTTTTTCCTTTTAAAATGTGGTTCCTATAAAGAAAATGGGTTGCTGATCAAGGCTCTGTCCTGACATTTTTCCCCTCCTCCAGGTCTCCCTAAATCATTCCTTTCCCCCCCTTAAAGGCCCACCTACCATGTCCCAAAGTACAAACAAAATTTAACCACTTAGACCTGGTTGTCATAACTCTCAGCAGAGCTAATATGGGTGTGTGACATTTTCCTGTTCAGTTACTGCAAAAAAAGCAGAAAAAACCCTCACCAGGAGCTTTTTCATCGTAATCGTGTCTTGCAGCTGCATTTGCATGACATTCTCTCTCACACTCTTCAGTTTCTGGAGTTCGGATTGGATTTGTTCCTAAAGAAAGAGAAACAACAGGGGTTTTGTCCCTCTGGAATGTGTGTGGGAAAGCATGGGGAAGGGGAACAAAATCACCTGGTCAAGCCACAGTGCAGGCCCAATCAATCTGGATTGCAGATGGGTGATTGTCTACAGCAGCAAAATAAAACAGGAGGGCCAGCGACACTTTATAGACTTTATATATAGTCAGACCTCACTTCATCTGATGCAAAAGAAGAAGAGGAGGAGGAGATTGGATTTATACCCCGCTCTTCACTACCCAAAGGTGTCTCAGAGCGGCTTACAAACTCCTTTCCCTCCCCCTCCCCACAACAGACACCCTGTGAGATAGGTGGGGCTGAGAGAGCTCTTGACAGAGATTGCTCTTTTTCAAGAACGGGCCATTGGATACTTACCGTGAAGGGCCCTTCTCCTCTAAGATGAAGGAGGACATCTTGCTGGGTGTTTCCCACCCCATCCTCAGGGAAACAGGAACCAAGACTTCACTTCCTGTCCTCTTGGTGGGATACGCCCCCTAGCTCAGTTAGGAACTCCGAAAAGCAGTAACTTGTTCAATAACTGTAAAAACAATTAACAGCATAACTCCTGCAACAAGAATAACAATTTGAGAGAAC
>NW_015177038.1:0-15908 GCF_001447785.1 Gekko japonicus | reverse complement strand
AACGCCTGTCGAACATCCAGGGAATGCCAGACTCGCTCTTGGGCATGAGAAGGATTTGGACAAAAGGATGGGAGGCAGATCTCCTGGGACCTATGGAATCTGGAATTGACCTTGGGGTGAAAAGTAGGGTCAGGTATCAACACAACTTTGTCCTTGTGGAATACGCAAAGTCGGGGATTAGCTGAGAGCACCCCCAATTTGGAAACTCGTCGGGCAGAGGTCACTGCCACTAGAAACAGTGTCTTCATACGAAGCCACTTGAGCGAAATCTCTTTAATCGGTTCGAAAGGAGGTTTGGTCAACACTTCCAGGACCACATTCAATCTCCAGGAAGGGAATCTGTGAGCTACAGGCAGATCGTGGGATGATGCCCCCTTCAGGAATCGTTTGACGTGAGGGTGCCTAGAGAGAGTCCAACCTCCCAAGCAAGGGAACACTGTAGACAAGGCCGCGACTTGTCTCCTTAGGGTAGACGCCCGGAGTCCGGAGTCATGTCTATCTTGGAGAAAGGTAAGAATATTTTTGACACAAGGCTTTAGCGGGTCTATTGATTTCCTTCTTGCCCACCGGACGAAGGCCTTCCAAGTGGTATTATAGATACGGCATGTAGATTGTTTCTGGGATGCCAGAATGGTGTTGATCACCTTCTCCGAATAGCTTAGCCTAAAGAGGTCTTCCTGCTCAACCGCCAGATGGTCAAATGTAACCATCCGGGATTGGATGCCCAATATGTCCCTGCGACAGCATATCGGGGGAGACAGGGAGGGTGAGGTGTGGGAGGATTGACAGGCACTGAATCTACAAAAACCAGGGTCTTCGTGAGCAATAGGGAGCCACCAGGATGGCCTCCACTCTCTGTTCCTTCAGCTTCCTGAGGAATCGTAGAATGACTGGAATGGGTGGGAACGCAAACATCAAGTCCGGAGGCCAGGGAGACATCAAGGCATCCGTTGCTTCCGCACCATGGTGATGGAACCTGGTGAAGTACCTCTCCACTTGGAAGTTGATTGGAGAAGCAAATAGGTTGACGTCCGGATGGTCAAAGATCTGCGTTATGGACAGGAACAGGTCCCGATTCAGGGACCACTCCGCTTCTTGAATCTGCCAGTAGCTGAGCCAGTCGGCCTAAATGTTCGTGGTCCCCTTGATGTGTTCTGCCTTGATGGAGGCAAGGTTGTTCTCTGCCCGTAGGAAGAGTCTCGACGCCTTCAGTCACAGGTGAGAGGATTTGGAGCCCCCTTGGTGATTTATGTATGATTTGGTTGCAATGTTGTCTGTCCTGACTAACACATGGACACCCGAAATGTGAGGATGGAAGTGTAGCAGAGCCAATCTGACCGCCCACAATTCCAAAACATTTATCGGAAGTGTACATTCCAGCTTGGACCAGCGGCCATGCGTCAGGATGTTGAGATGAACTGCACCACAGCCTGAAAGGCTGGCATCTGTGACCACCCGTTTCCAGTCCATCACATAATTGGTGAGCCCCTTTAGTAAATTCGATAGCTTGGTCCACCAGGAGAGGCGGACCTGACAAACGCAGTAATCTCGATGGTAACATCTTCCCTGTGCATGATCTTTAGTTGAAAAGGCTTGAGAAGATGTTGTAATGGTCTTGAGTGGAGGCGAGCCCAGGGGATCGTGTCTATGTAGGAGACAAAGAGGCCCATTAGTCTGGCCAGAGTCATGAGGGAGGACCTTCTGCTTCAAGTGATCTGTCTGCAGAGACTGCTGATCGATTCCGCCTTGGGTCTTGGAAGAAACATTTTGTTCTGTGTCGTATCCAGGAGAACTCCCAGGTGCTCTATGGTCTGAGTAGGACCTCGGTGACTCTTTTGGAGGATCACCAGGAAGACGTGCGACCGGAGGCACTGTAGGGGAGCAGTTGTATCCTGGACAGACTTGGAGTGAGATGTTGAGCGGATCAGGAGGTCATCAAGATACGGGTGGACATGTACCCCTTGTTCTCTCAGTAAAACTATAGGGTGGATTAATATCTTGGAAAAAAACTCTGGGAGCAGTGGAAAGGTAGGGCCCTGAATTGCCAGTGCTGACCTTGAACGCAAAATCTTAGAAAATGGCGATGACTTTCCACAATTGGAACGTGAAGATATGCCTCCTGAAGATTGATTGATGTTGGAGGGCCTCTGCTATTGAGCGGAGAGTTTCCATACTGAAGCATCTCAGTCGTACAAACTTGTTCAAGAACTTTAAGTCCATAATGGCCCTCCAGCTTCCGTTCCTCTTGGACACGGTGAAAAAGATGGAATAAACACCTTGCCCCCTTTGGTCTTCGTGGCCAAAGTTCGATGGCAAGGATGCTGGAGAGATGTTGCACCTTGCCCCCTTTGGTCTTTGTGGCCAAAGTTTGATGGCAAGGATGCTGGAGAGATGTTGCCCCGCATCTATGGTCCTTTGTAGTTTGAGATGATCCTTTATCAGAGGAGAGAGAACAAGATGGTCAGGAGGGATATTTAGGAATTCGATGGAATATCCCTTCTCTGTGACCTTCTGGGACCAGGCGTCTGCTTTGGAGTCGGCCCAAGTCTGGTGGAATAAAAGCAGACGCCCCCCCACCGGCGCAGCTGCATAGTCATGCGTTGGGGGCCTTGTTGCCCCTCCCTGACTTATCGTCCCAGGGTGAAATGAGTTGCTTGATCTGTTATGGAAGGGGTTGCATCTGAAGGTCTGTCTGGAAGTTCCCCATGAAGGGTGTCTTCCATTTCTGTTCAATCTGTATGAAAATCGAAAACCGCGAAAGGAAAAATTACCAGAACCCCTCCTGTTAGTTCTGCCAAGCGAACATGGCATTGTCGTCTTCTTGTCTTTTGTCTCTACAAGAATTTTGTCTAGGGCATCGCTGAATAGACGGTCCCCCTGGAAAGGATAGGCCGCAACAATGCCCTTCGCGTGCAGATCCGCTTGCCAGGTCCTAAGCCATAAGGTCCTTCTTGCCGCCACTGTGGAGGCCAGTGCCGGAGATGAGAAGATCATGGCATCGAGTGTGGCATCTGCGGAAAAAGAAGCGGCCTGGAGAAGCCTGTTTGCTCCCTCGGCCAAACGCTTGCTAGAGATCAATTGAGACATCTTTGTAGACCAGGCAATGGAAGCCCTGGCCACCACTGTAGCTGTAGCAGTTGCCTTAATGGCCAGAACCGTGGCCTCATGGGCTTTGCGTAAGGCAAACTCAGCTTTCCTATCTAGGGTGTCTCTTACCATGCCTTTGCCATCTTCGGATAGCAGTCCCGAAGTCTGGAGTGCTGTAACTGGGGCATCCACCAGGGGGACCTGTAAGAGCTTATCAGTGAAATTAGGCAACGCGTATAATTTCCTAATATTAGCCGGGCAGCTTTTGTTAGCCATGGGCGTGGCCCATTCTTTGACTAGTTGTTTTTCCAGGAACTCGGGGAAGGGAATTTTTTTTTCAAAACCGGGGGCTCTGGGGAAATAGTCCTTGCTGCCCCTGGGTCTGGAACCATCCGCTGAGTCAGCCTCAGGCGGGACATGGTTTTCTTAAGAAAATACGAATAATCCTCAGGTTTGAAAAATCTCATGGAGGGTTCTGGAACCCCATCTCCTCCTCCTCGTCTGAAAAGAACTCTCCCTCCTCCCATTCCACAATCACACTATCCTCCTCTTGGGACATGTCCCATTGGAGGTCTGTTCTCAGGGAACAGTAATGGGTCTTTCTAGCTGCCTTAGTAGGCCATCTGGGTCTGTCTTCTTCTGGGCTCTCAAAACAGTCCTCCCTGTGAGCTCCCTGGCTGAGAAGGGCATTTGGGGGTGGGGGCTGGGCACCTATACTCCCAATGGGAACCCCTATGCAGGCTGGCAAGTTCTTCCCTCACAGTTTCTTGCATTGCCGCCACTGTTAGGGCTACTTGCGAGTATACCCTTTGTAGGGATCTCATCCCTACGATTAGGCAGATCCTGGGCATTCAGGATCTTGAGAGATTCGTCCTCGTCATAGTTATGGCTTATGGAAGCAGCAACAGCTGCCCCACAGCCTCCAACTCCCTCATCTGGAATTTTGCACTTGGCCACCTGATCCAAGATGGCGCCCGCAACGTGCTCCGAGCGCGGAGAGCGGGGCCATTTTTCACGCCAGATTTCTTTGCTGTGGAGGAGCCCGCCACAGCCGCAGGAGCCGAGGACATGGCTTTGGCTTGGCTGGTGGATCTTTGAGCCAGCAAGATTGCTTTTCCAGACTCGTCCTCACTAAAGAAGCCGTCCGAGTCTTCCCTCTCAGACATGCCCCAGTTGGGGTGTCGGGGGAGCAGATGGAAGAAGAAGAGAAGAGGCAGAAAGGGGGAGGAGTATAGGCAATGAAAAGGTAGTAAGATAAAGGTTAGAATAGCCAGAGAGATTTTTAGGAGAAAGAGAAAGTATCCAAATAAAGCACGAGTGCTAGCAAAGTGCTAGCTGCTCTCCCTAACGAGGCAGGAACTAAACTGAGCTATGGAACGTATCTCACCAAGAGGACAGGAAGTGAAGTTTTGGTTCCTGCCTCTCTGAGGATGGGGTGGGAAACACCCAGCAAGATGTCCTCCTCTCGGGGGAGAACAGCTCTTATCAGAACTACAGCTTGCCCAAGGTCATCCAGCGAGGTGCAAGTGGAGGAGTGGGGAATCAAACCCGGTTCTCCCAGATTAGAGTCTGCGCACTTAACCACTACACCAAACTGTATAACTCCATCAAGCCCAACACACACCACACACAGAGAAAGTTGTGGGTAAGGGGTTACAAAGCAAGGCTGGCTGAACAAGATCCAATCAAAAGAGTTTAAACAAAAACCACCCTGAGCCAGGGCAAAATTGGCAAGTCATGTAAGGGTGCGGTCAGACGGCGTGCCGGAGTGGTTTCAACTGCTCTGGTTCCAATCGGATTGTATTTGATCCAGGACAAGCGCGATCACATTACCCTCTCTCGCCGCGGATCACATCGCTCCCGGGCATCCACACTGCAGTTTTTATTTTTTATCAAAGGAGCTGCTCCTCCCGCTGCTGCTGCCGCCCCCACCGCCACTCCAACATCTCTGTCTAATACTCTGATTGCTTCCTCCCCTCCTTCCCCCCTGCGGGGACTTGGGAGGCTGAAGGAAGATGAGAAGGGGGGAGGAGGCGGCGGCAAGAAGTAAAAGGAAGATGGAGAAGGGGAGGGAAAGGAGGGGACAGGAGGAGCGCAAAAGAGGAGCTGCCGCAGCCACGTTGGAGACTAGGTTACAGGAGGCTGTCCCTGCCATGCAGCAGCTCGCTATGAGAACATGGGAGGAGTTGCAGGCAGCCCGGCCGCTTCCCAGGGCTGGCGCTGGAGCCGGGTTTTCCCCCTCCTGCTGCAGTTGCAGTCAGGGGGGCCTGGGGGCGGCCTAAGCACGCTTTCTCAGGGTTGGCCATAGAGCTTCCCTCCTGCCAGCCTAAAACTAGGCACCTTCTTTTGTTTTTTGTTTTACTAACGCTGGGGCAAAGCTTCTTCCCTGTTTATCTGTTTCTCACTGTCTATTCTTTGTAGCATTTCCATTTTTGTCAAGTTAAAAAATTCATCAGTGAGAGTTTCTGGCATTTTCATTCTCCAGGACTGAGGTTCCTCCCTAGGCTCTATCTACCTACCTAGTACTTCAGTAAAGGTAAAGGTTCTCTTGCTCGAAAGCCAGTCGAATCCAACTCTAGGGTTGCGGTGCTCATCTCCGTTTCAAAGCCGAAGAGCCAGCGCTGTCCGAAGACGTTTCCGTGGTCATGTGGCCGGCATGACTAAACACCGAGGCGCACGGAATGCTGTTACCCACCCACTGAAGTGGTACCTATTTATCTACTTGCAATTTCTTGCTTTCGAACTGCTAGGTTGGCAGGCGCTGGGGCCAGAGACGGGAGCTCACTCCGTCATGCAGCACCCGGGTCTCGAACTGCTGAACTACCGACCTTCCACAGCCTGCAGTTCAGCATCTTACTTGAGCCACCGCAGTTCAGCATCCGACTTGAGCCACCGCAGCTAGTGGCAAACTACACCGTTTTAAGGGGTGTTTGCGACGGTTGGCAACGGTTAGGGATGGAAGGCAGATGTTGTGCGTGTGATTGCGCGTACTCCGTTTCTAACCGGCTTCCATACCGGCTTAAATGCCCCGTCTGAACGCACCCTAAGAGAAGCAGAAGAGCAGCTACTGGTTTAAAAGCAAACAAACGAACATTATCCTGTTTTAAAATTAGACTCTCATTCTTTTAAAATGGAAGCTGTTATCACAATTTTAAAAACCACTGCTTTTCAAGAAGTCCATATTTGGAATATCAGCAATTCAGCTGGGGCAGTGCACACGCAGATCCCACTCTGATCATAGTTATTATTATTATCATTTATATCCCGCTCCCTTTCCCCCAAATGGGACTCCGGGTGGCTAACAATAAAATACACCCAATAAAAACAATATAAAGGATACAGTAACTAAACTTTAAAATAGAAAATGATTAAAAATCTATCCCCATTAAAATCTATCCACTATCAAGCAGGGTAGGATGCATGGATGGTGAAGACACAGCTGAAGTATACCAGCTGCCCGGCGGATCACAATCACCCAAAGGCCTACTGAAAAAGAGCAGCCTTGCATGCCCTGCGGAACCTAGGGAGGTCCCAAAAGGCATGCTCCTCTTCCAGTAGCTATCTTCACAGGACGGAGGCCACAGTCCCTTGTCTTAAATCATAAGAGAATGATTTCCAGTATGAACCTAAGTAAACATTTCAAAGTTCTGCGTCCCCCAGGCAGCCACCTTGCCCTGTGAACCAGGCATGGATTTCTGGGTTCAAAACTTTGTTTCCAGGAAAGGACAGATTATTTAGATTACGGCCATGATGTACTGGGAGAAGGGACTCAAGTCTCCCTCCACCAAGTACTTTCTCAACCTGATACAACCCCAGGGGAGTCACTTTTTGTGCCATTGGGTAAACTTACCTCACTGCTATAGGGATGTTTCCCCAGTGGGGCAAACAGCAGCTTACAGGGCAGCCATGTTAGGTTAGGAAAAAAGCACAGGAGGGAAGTGAACCACTGGCTGTGTTGGTGCTACCAGAAGCGATTTGGATTCTGGGACCACAGGCTAGGTTTCCTGGATGTCAGCCTACTAGCACACAATGATCCTCACCTGTCAAGGTCAGGAAACAATGTATTTGGCGGAAACCTGGGGAGATTCATCAAGAGGGCTTTAAACTGACACCACAAGGGGAAGCAGACCACCAACACAGGGATTTAAATGAAGGGGAGCAAACAACAGAGGCCCACCTGGGAGGGCCGGGTCTAATGGAGCCAAAGGCTAGGTTTCCTGGATGTCAGGGTGTCTATGTACCAATGCCAAAAGCTTCAGGTGTCTTCAGGCTTCAGGTGTCTATGTACCAATGCCCAAAGCTTGGGCAATAGGAAGCGCTTGAGAGTCTAATGTAGGCAGAGGGATATGATTAGGCATCTTGATGGGATAATTCCCATGACTGGAATGTAATTGTGGATGGATATGAGTTGTTCAAGGGGGGAAAAAAGCGTTGAAGAGGAGGTGGAGTGAAGAGAGGGTTTGTTTGTCAGGAAATACTGAAGGAGGAGGGCGACAGTCCAGTGGAAAGTATCTGAGTGAGGATAAGGGAAGGAAGGACAAACAGTATTGTGGCTGGATGAGGTTGGATGAGGAGGTATGTGCTACCGTCCTTGAACAGCTTGACAGAGTATCCAAACAACATGACCTGGTAGTTATGGGTGACTTCAACTTCCCTAATGTGTCCTGAGAGACAAACTCTGCGAAGAATTCACAGTCTCACATGTTCCTGACCTTTCTAGCCAACAACTTCATTAAATGGTGGCGGAGGCTATGAGGGGCTCAGCCATACTCGACTTAATATTGACCAACAGGCAGGAGATGGTCGATGGGGTGGTGGTGAGGACCTTAGGGGGAAGTGATCATGTCCTGTTAGAATTCCTCTTGCTGTGGGAGACCAAGGAAGTTCATTTGTTGTTGTTCAGTCGCACAGTCGAGTCCGACTCTTCGCGACCCCATGGACTAGATCCCACCAGGCCCTCCTGTCTTCCGCTGTCCTCTGAAGTTTGCTCAGTTTCATGTTCGTTGCATCTCTGACACTGTCTAACCATCTCATCCTTTGCCGTCCCCGTCTTCTTTGACCTTCAATCTTTCCCAGCATCAAGGTCTTCTCCAGTGAGTGCTCCCTTCTCATTTGGTGGCCAAAGTATTTGAGCTTCATTTTCATTATCTGGCCTTCCAGGGAACAGTCAGGGTTGATTTCTTTTAGGATTGACTGATTTGATCTTCTTGCAGTCCAAGGGACTCTCAAGAGTCTTCTCCAGCACCATAGTTCAAAAGAATCTATTCTTCGGCGCTCGGCCTTCCTTATAGTCCAACTCTCGCAGCCATACATGACTACTGGGAATACCATTGCTTGGACCATGCGTATTTTTGTTGGCAGGGTGATGTCTCTACTTTTTATCATGCTGTTTAGGTTCGCCATCGCTTTCCTCCCAAGGAGCAGGCGTCTTTTAATTTCATGGCTGCAGTCACAGTCTGCGGTGATTTGGGATCCCAGGAACGTGAAGTCTGTCACTACTTCCACAGCTTCCCCTTCTATTTGCCAAGGAGTGATGGGACCGGATGCCATGATCTTAGTTTTTTTGATGTTGAGCTTCAAGCCCACTTTTGCGCTCTCCTCTTTTACCCTGAGCAAGAGGCTCTTTAGGTCCTCTTCACTTTCTGCCATTAGAGTGGTATCGTCTGCATATCTGAGGTTGTTGATCTTTTCCCCAGCAATCTTAATTCCCGCTTGTGATTCATCCAGGCCAGCATTTCGCATGATGTACTCTGCATATATATTAAATAAGCAAGGTGACAATATACATCCTTGTCGTACTCCTTTTCCTATGCTAAACCAATCAGTTGTTCCATATCCGGTTCTAACTGTCGCTTCTTGGCCCTTATACAGGTTTCTCAAGAGACATGTGAGGTGGTCTGGTACTCCCATCTCTTTAAGGACCTGCCATAGTTTGTTGTGATCCACACAGTCAAAAGCTTTAGCATAGTCAATGAAGCAGAAGTAGATATTTTTCTGGTACTCTCTTGCTTTCTCCATAATCCAGCGAATGTTGGCAATTTGATCTCTAGTTCCTCTACCTCTTCGAAACCCAGCTTGTACTTCTGGCAGTTCTCTATCCACGTACTGTTGAAGCCTAGCTTGTAGGATCTTGAGCATGACCTTGCTAGCGTGTGATATGAGTGCAATTGTGCGATAGTTTGAACATTCCTTGGCATTGCCCTTCTTTGGGATTGGAATGTATACTGACCTTTTCCAATCCTGTGGCCACTGTTGCGTTTTCCAAATTTGCTGGCAAATGGAGTGCAGCACTTTAACAGCATCATCTTCTAAGACTTTGAATAGCTCAGCTGGAATACCATCACCTCCACTAGCTTTGTTGTTAGCAATGCTTTCTAAGGCCCATTTAACTTCACATTCCAGGATGTCTGGCTCGAGGTCAGTGATTATACCGTCGTGGTTGTCAAGGACATCGAGGTCTTTCTTGTATAGTTCTTCTGTGTATTCTTGCCATCTTTTCCTAATCTCTTCTGCTTCTGTTAGGTCCCTACCGTTTTTGTCCTTTATCATGGCCAGCTTTGCATGGAACGCTCCCTTGATTTCTCCAATTTTCTTGAAGAGATCTCTAGTCCTTCCCATTCTATTGTTTTCTTCTATTACTTTGCACTGTTCATTCAGGAAGGCCTCCTTATCTCTCCTTGCTGTTCTCTGGAAATCTGCGTTCAGTTGGGTAAATCTTTCCTTTTCGCCTTTGCCTTTCGCTTTCCTTCTTTCCTCTGCTATTTGTAAAGCCTCATCAGAAAGCCACTTTGCTTTCTTACATTTCTTTTTCTTTGGGATGGTGGTGATTGCTGCCTCCTGTACGATGTCACGAACCTCTGTCCATAGTTCTTCAGGCACTCTATCTATCAAATCCAGACCCTTGAATCTATTCTTCACCTCTACTGTATATTCATCAGGGATGCGATCTAGGTCAAACCTGAATGGCCTCGTGGTTTTCCCAATTTTCTTCAGTTTAAGTCTGAATTTTGCAATGAGTAGCTCATGATCTGAACCACAGTCAGCTCCAGGTCTTGTTTTTACTGACTGGATAGAGCTTCTCCATCTTTGACTGCAAATTATATAGTCAATCTGATTTCGGTGTTGCCCATCTGGTGATGTCCATGTGTAGAGTCGCCTCTTAGGTTGTTGGAAAAGGGTGTTCGCTATGACCAGTGTGTTCTCTTGACAAAACTCTGTTAACCTTTGCCCTGCTTCATTTTGCTTTCCAAGGCCAAACTTGTCTGTTATTCCAGTTACCTTTTGACTTCCTACTTTAGCATTCCAGTCCCGCAAGTGAAGGGTGGGCTCTCCTAAAACAAGAGCTCTTACAAGCTCAAGTCATCACTATTCCAACAAGAAGGAAACATGGTAGGGAATCCAAGAAGCCAATGTGGGTGAGCAGAGAACTCTGTGATGTGCTAAGGGAGAAAAAGGAAATGTTCAAGAAATGGAGGAAAGGCCATACCTCTAAAGAAGAGTATATGTGAGTTGCTAGGCACTGTAGGTCGGCCATCAGAGAGGCCAAAGCTCACAGTGAGCTAAAGCTGGCCAGGGGGGCTCGCTACCAGTGTTCCCTCTAAGCTGAGTTAGTGTGAGCTAGCTCACAGTCTTTTAGCCTCCAGCTCACAGATTTTTGTCTTTGTCTTTTGTCTCAGGAAGGATGGCTTCAGAGCAAACTAATTTATGCAATAGCCAAATTGCTCGCTCACAACTTTAATGCCAGTAGCTCACGAAGTAGAATTTTTGCTCATAAGGCTCTACAGCTTAGAGGGAGCATTGCTTGCTACAGATCTTCAGATATGTGAAGAGCAAACGCAAGATAAAAGAGGCGAAGGGCCCACTGTTGGGTGAAAATGGAGAAACTCTGACAAAGAAGAAGAGATTGGATTTATACCCCGCCCTTCACTACCCAAGGGAGTCTCAGAGAGGCTTACAAACTCCTTTCCCTTCCCCTCCCCACAACAGACACCCTGTGAAGTAGGTAGCGCTGGAGAGCTCTGACAGAAACTGTTATTTTTCTAGAACAGCTGTGCCAGAACTATATTTTGCCCAAGGTCATCCAGCAGGTGCAAGTGGAGGAGTGGGGAATCAAACCCAGTCCTCCTAGAGTCTGCGCACTTAACCACTACACCAAACTGACAGAGAGAAGGCAGAAAGGCTGAATTAGGCTGATCCTACTTTGAGCAGGGAGTTGTACTAGATGGGCTGTATGGCCCCTTCCAACTCTGTGATTCTAAGTTTTCAGATATTTGCAACCCAAACCTCTATTGTATTGTTTATAGGATGTTCTGTTCCAGCTGAATTAAATTGTCTCCAGCTGTGTAATCTCACCTTGAGTCTCAAGGCAGACTATAAATGACAGAAATAAATAAAAGTTTGAAGGACAGCATTCCCGTATGTCTGATTGACTGGGCCAGGGCAGACAAGCAGGGACACAAAAAAACTTGTGTATAGTTCTCTTGGGAAACAATCTTGTAAGACTTCCAGTAGGACAGAATCTGGTCCAGAGATTCCGTCTCCAGCAGTAGATCACTAGGCACTTCTGGGAGGTCAGGAGAATGCCACAGAAGTAAATAGCCCTTCCTTGACATATAACTCAGTATCTAGTGCTCCCAAATATACAGCAAAAGAACTGCATAATGGTATCCAGAAACAACCTTTAGTCTCATGAGAACTGGTCTTTTGAATGCACTTGGTTTTCCCCCCAAAACATAATTTAGATTTTTTTACACGCCTTCCTGTTTGTTTGTTTTTAGCTCTCATGGCTTATCGACCACCATAGGTGAGTATTATTTTAGATTAAATTGTTTCATTCCACTGGTGTTAGTCGACCTAAATAAATACAGAAATAAAACAGAAACCGTCGCCATTTCGAGCACACGAGGGCCAAAGTAGACGCGATGGGTGGTCTGACAGCCATGTTTTGTGAGCTACATTTTCTCTAAACGGGGCGAGGTTTAACATCAAAGTGGTGAGGGGGGCTGAATTCTTCCTCTCCCCTGCCTGCCAATCTTTGACCGAATCCCTCCTACTCCCCCCCCCCCCCCCCCCCCCCCCCCCCCCCCCCTCAACAAAAACGCCTGCACTAGCCTGTTATACTAGGAAATCAGCGCCAGGCGGCTTTCCGTATGAACAGGGCAAACATGTAAAACCACCCTGGCTGCCAACTTCCCGCCCAATCTCTCCCCCTCCCCCCAGTTTCAGTGAGCAACACAATATTTTACTTTATAATCCTCGGCAGCCTCTTCGATGGGAAGCACTTGATGAGACCGGTGGTCGCGGGATTCCCTGCAGATGACGCAGATGGGGGTCTCCTCCTCCTGGCAGAAGAGTTTCAGGGGCTCCTGGTGTCTCGTGCATAATGGTACCGGCGAGGCTTCTGCTGCTGCTTCCAATTCCAGACGTTTCACCAGTTCCACCATATTCCCCAACGCCCTGTTGGGCCTGAAGGTTCTTTCCTGGATCGTTTCTCGGCATTGAGGACATGAAAAGTTTCCTTCCACGTTTCCCTCCGCTTTGCCCCAGCACAGCTCAATGCAGGCGCGGCAGAAATTGTGCCCGCAAGCAATAGTCACCGGCTCTTTGAAATACTCCAAGCAAATCGAGCACAAGGCTTCGGATTGGAGCTCCTGAACCGTAGCCATGGCTTTCTTTTGCACAGAACAAACCAAGATAGCCAAGGCAGCTATGAAGTGGATGCTTTCGGTTTCGATTACGTGTTCCGGGCTGGTGCGTGCTGGCTGGCTGGCTGGCTGGAGAGGGGAGGGAGGAATAGCCCGTCTAGTGCAATAGAAATGTTTACTGAAGATCAATGAGGATCCACGTAGTTCTCGTTTATTTTCCCCGCCCCCCTTAAGCATAATGAATCGCCTCCAGGATTGAGAGGAGATGGATTAAGGATACATCAATCTCCAATTTTGACGTTTTTATTTTCTTCAGTTTTTGCCCCAGAACTGAACCCAAACAAATGGTTACCATATATCCTAAACTTATTTTTCCTGTTTGATCCTTGAATCTGTTAAACACCTTCATTATGCTGTATGATAAATTACCACTCACCTATATGTATGGACTGGTTAGTTCCAATTTTGTTTCTGTCTCTATCTTGAACAAATTGGCCCTTCCTGGCAACTAACCCCCCTTTCTGTATATAATGGTTGAGGGAATTCTGCTTCACTCTATCTTTAGAAGTGTGCTTGCACACAAAAGCTTATACTTTGTGTAATGTACTCCGCCATTGCCACGTGTGCGACCGTTGGGCCATGCGGTCAAGCAAAGCCCTGAAGCCCTGAAATCACTCCACGTTTCTTATTACTTTTCACTTTGACTAAAATGTTGTTGGTCTTAAAGGTGCCACTGGACTCAAACTTTGTTCTGCTACTTTAGACCAACATGGCCACCCACCTGAATCTATCCACATCAATTATTGCAATTGCTAAGGTAGAGAGTGCCATCCTAGGATTGGTTTCCTGATTGTAAACCCGACCAACATGGCCACCCACCTGAATCTATCCACATCAATTATTGCAGTTGCTGAGGTAGAGAGTGCCATCCTAGGATCGGTTTCCTGATTGTAAACCCCATAGGGCTATCAACCTCCAAGCCAGGCCTGGAGATCTTTCGGAATGCCACCTGATCTCCAGACTACAGGCCTGGAGATCTCTCATAATTCCAACATAACTCCTGACTACAGAGATCAGTCCCCCTGGAGAAAATAGCTGTTCTGGAGGGTGGTGGACTGTATGGCATTATACCCGGCTGAGGCCCCTTGCCTTCCAAAACCCACTCTCTTCCCCTGAAATCGCCAGGAATTTCCCAACCTGGAGTTGGCAGCCCTAATTTTGAATGAAGTCTTTAAATTGGATTCTCAGTAGACCTGCTCAGGATTACTTTGATGGTTTCTTAAACTAGACTTTATGTTAGCCAAGATACATTTTTAAAGTAATTAAAGCTGGAAAGGTGTGCTTAACTCTCACGTGGAAAGGATATATTTCATCTCTGGTGTGGTGTAGTGGTTAGAGTGCTGAATTAGGATGTGGGAGAGCCAGGTTTGAATCCACACTCATGCCATGGAAGCTTGCTGGGTGACCTTGGGCCAGTCACACACTGTCAGCCTAACCTTTGATGAGCAAAGAAGCAATGCTTATATTATTGTAGGCTTATATTAAGGTAGCAAGGCTAATATCATTTTAAAGAAGCTAATATACACCTTTATACTATAGCATGTGACCTGAGCAAAACTTATCAGTAAAGCAAACTATTCCCAGCATCAGAGAATAAGCGCCTAGGGAGAAAAGATGTGATAACAGTGGTTCAGAAAGTCCCAGAACAAGCAAGTGTCTGGCAGCAAGGATAAAAGTTAGTGTGACGAAAATATATTTTGAGGAATAGAAAGTCTCAAACTGCTTATAAGGAGGAATTCACAGCTGTAGGTCGAGAACCACATATATAAATTTTATTGGAAAGTCCCTCAAATGAAATTATGTACATTTTGTAAAACTGTTTAGAGTTGCTGTGATGTATTCAATAGCTGCCATTGCAATACAGAACATGCTTGTGAAACACCTAATTGAAGTTACATGTCAAGCTTCATCCTGGGCTAGGATCCTAATCCCTCCAATCCTATTGGTAGCCCAGGAAGAACCAACCAATCACATGCCATCAAGCTCCCTGAGCGGGAACGTCAGTGATTGGACTTTATGTATACAACCTTACATTAGCAGGGAGAGTTTAAAAGCAGAACAGCTGCTATGCTAAAGCTGTTCTGGCTATTCATGTTGATCCGTGTTGGAGTTGTGTTACGAGTTGTTGAATAAAGCTGATCTTTTGCTGAATCACTCTCCGACTAATTTGTTAAGCGAGCGACTTAACAGTTGCAATTTCCAGTGCTCTGTGCTAGTATATAACTAGTACAGTGAATAGATTTCCATTATTAAATTTAAGACATGTGTTGCTCTAAGACCTGAGGAAGAATTTTTACCAATCCCCGTAGTCTTTCAAGTTTCAGTTTGTCTCAGCGTTCTTTGAAGCTCTTTGTCAAGCTTCAGGTCATTTCAGCATCTTCTGAGTTTTTGGACATGATTTAAGAAATACTACTTTTAAGCTTGTTATTTGAATCAATTCTTTTCTGTTTGATGATGAGTTAACATAAGAGACGCCAATGTTGGATCAGGCCAAAGGCCCATCCAGTCCAACACTCTGTGTCACACAATGGCCAGAAATACCAGTGCCATCAGGAGGTCCACCAGTGGGGCCAGTTTTACAGTTTTGGCCTTGTATTATTAGAATGTATGCACTGTTAATGGAACATTATTGAATGTAAATAACAAACTATCTTAATTTTGAAGCCTAAGTATTCTGATCATAAATATAGTATATAGTATTATTATATGTGGTGCTTTAGTTATCTAGTCTAATCATTTACACCGTGGTCTTTGGATATTGTTAATCTCCAGATGGCAGCTGGTCTCCAGATGACAGAGATCAGTTCCCTTGGAGAAAATGGCAGCTTTTGGAATGTGGACTGTATGGCATTATAACCTGCTGAGCATCCTTCGAAGCCTCCCCAACCCCAACCCATCCTAGTCTCCAACCCCCCAAATATCCAAGTATTTCCCAATCTAGAGCTGGCAACCCTAGGAACTGATCTCTTCAGTGGGGAGAACCATTGCAATCCTGGGAGATCTCCAGGCCCCACCTGGAGGTTGGCAACTGAGACACCACACCCCTGGCCTTCCCCTCAAGGGTTAATGTGAGCAGTAACAGGCCTAGTCCATCCTGCAGGTGGTACTAATTGGTCT
>NW_015177037.1:643344-693386 GCF_001447785.1 Gekko japonicus | reverse complement strand
GCGCTCCGGCAGGAACCGAGGCCTGCATCTAGCAGCAAACATTCTCTTCAAGATGGAGGATAACTCACATTCAGGTAGCAATGTGCTCTGCATGTGCTTTGGACCAGACATTCCAAACCTTCATTTACAATCACAGATAGTCTGGGAAAGATTCCCCCACCCCCCAAAATGGCTAAATTTCAATGTCCACGCAAAGTTTTTCTTTTCTTTTCCATCCAAGCTATCCACAATGTGACCACAACTCATCCATTTCTCCCCATGTAAAATATATTTAGAAAAAGATGAAAAGATTTTCATTATTACAGTCCCAGCCATACACTGGCTTGTTTTGGAGCATATTTTTGGCAGAGGCCAAAGACCAGAACCATTTCATGCAGTGCCTTAGAGACTGGAGACATATTTATGGACACAAAGAAGAACATTAGCACGGCACAGACAATAGGTATCATGTCAATTGCATGTGTAAGACTTGGCTATAGACCCCTTCAGTTCACGTCACTTTTTTCCATCATCTACTCAGCCTTTTCCTGTCTTTTGAGGTTTAACCCAGATTGGATAAAATGGGACATTTCCTGCAAACTCCAGCTAGGCTCCTAGCTGTCACAATACTATCCAGATCTCCACAGATTCACCCCTCCACACCTGGGTGCATGCGTGACCTGTTAAAAGCTGGGCTCTTTTGGAGTCAAGCTGTTGTGTCCTCCACTGGTAGGCATCTAAACTAGTCTTGTAGATGTTGGTTTATTTCCCATCCCAAATGGCATTCACAACAGCCAGGGTGGTGAACAATCACACTGAGAATGGTGAGCAAGGCTACCAACTTCCAGGTGGGGGCCTGATTTCCAAATGACAACTGATCTCCAAACTACAGAGTCCAGTTCCCCTGGAGGAAATGGCAACTTCCAAGGGTGGATTCTGTGGTATACCATAGAAATCACATCCCCACTGAACTCTCCACCCCAAACATTGCCCCCAAATCTCCAGGAAATTCCCAAGCCAGAGTTGGAAACACTAGTAGTGAGGAAGAGTCAGACTGAATAGTAAAGCAGTAAAGAATGAATGAGGTGGGAGAATGAATGGAAAAGAATTCTGAAGAGGGAAACTGCTTTCAAGATGGAGGGAGAAAGGAAGAAGATGTTCTCCAGGATTTTAAGCTTTAGCTCAACCTCGTCTTCATTGCTTGTTGTGAGTCTAAGAACCTGGAGCAGTTCCTGAGGTCTTGCTCTGTGTGAGGCAATTGCCTTATTTGAACAAAACAGTCTCTGACTATTCATGGCTGATGCCATTAAAAAAAAAGTTTGCCTTTCAGATGCCACCACCCAGTGCTGGCACATACCCATGTCAGAACAGGAGGCCAGCTGCTAGGTCCTGTATTTATTGCTTTTAGGAGACAGTCACTTATCTGGCTTTCTCCACACTGATGGGGGGAATTCAGGAAGGGCTAAACTCACGAGAGCCAGGGTGCTGAGGCTCAGAAACCAATCCACTTCCTGCATATACAAACCTCATTTCCACACTTTCCATGTAGGTACATGTTCTATAAACATGGATCGAAGATATTGCCTGGCTCTTGGTTCTACCCCTGACATAGGACCAAGAACTGGATCCTCAAATGTCAATTTGCTTTTTGAACTACAAAGTGAGTAGTAGTTTCTGCTTTAGCAGGAAGCCTGTGTGCATCTTGGAATTAGATAGATCAAGGTGGTCAGCCATGTTGGTCTGAAGCAACAGAACAAAGCCAGAGTCCAGTGGCCCCTTTAAGACCAACAAAGTTTTATTCAAGGTGTGAGCTTTCGTGTGCACGCACACTTCTTCAGACAATGAAATGGAATTACAGATCATAGTTGTATATAGAGAGGGTGGCTTGTTAAATTAGCATGCAAAATAGTGAAGATGTTTTTTAACAGATAAAAAGAATGACAAGCTTGGTTTCTGGTTATCATCTGCTTGGGTTCAAACTCGGGGAGGGGGACAATATAAGTAACATGTCAGAACTGGAGACTGATGTATCCTAAATTGTGAGAATCCAGTCATTCGATCCCATCCATCTCCTTTCTAGCATGGAGGCAAACTTTCTAGCATCTTGGCTGTATAGAGTATTTTTCTTGTCCCCAGACAGTCCTCTGAACTGAACCTATTTCAGGAAACTTGCTGACAATATTTAGATCCTCTGGCTTTTTATGAGGAATTGGCATTGTACATTCCTTGTGAATTACTCACAAATGCTTCAGGCATTAGTAGCAGAATCCAGATGAAACATGTGGGCCTGCATTATGTACCATATGTCTAATAGGGAAGAGAAAGGATATCTACGATCCTGTTCTTCACATGGATTTTCTAGTTCTGTATCCCAAAACTTGCAAAGCTGCATGATTATTTCTTATCTAGGGGGGATCCATTTCTTCCTGGGCATTCATGCCTTGTCTGGCTACACTAGAATGTTATCACAGTTTGGTGAATTTGTGGTGCACATACAGCACATTGAACTTAGAATATGAACAACAAAAGGAATCTGAGATGGCACATAGCTTTGCTGTTCATACACTGAAAATTGTACTGTTTATGAAAAATCAGTTTCATTTTTTCTTTCAAAAGATGAGTGACATAACTTGTGCTTTTAACAGGTGACATCCAAACATGTTTTATGGAACCAGGAACACAGATGTGGCCTGAGAGTCCACAGACACGTGGCTTCCTTCAGGGCCAATCTGTCTCCTCAAGAGGCCTCTTGAAGTGACTTCAGGGAAACAGTGCAGAGTTCAAATGCACAGTGTAGCTGCTTGGGCTGGCTGTGGTTCTCCCTGTCCATAACCAGCTGCACATACTTATTCTCATTTCCCATCACAGAAACTTTGTGGTCTCTGTTCACACAGGCATGTAAGGATAACCAAGCAAAAGATTAATTAAACAAACTAACATATACTCTTTCAAACAAGAGACCAGACAAGAACTGTAGTCTAAAGCTTGGACACTTAGAACTTCTTTTCAAATCCTTCTCGTACTACAGAGGAAAGTGGTCAGATCACTTTGGCTCTTGTGGGAAGAACATTAACCACTGGCAGAGGATCAAAACAGATGAGATTGGATCTTCCCAATAGTTTTGCAAGAGCAATTTCAGCTGCACAAGAGCCCATTCAGATCAAGGTTTTACAGGGCGGATGGGAAAGGGGGCTTAACCCTTTATCCTTATATATTTTTTTTGCCAAAAACTCCCAGGGTGCCCATCTGTTTTTCTTTTGGTTATGTGTAGAGGGGGAGGGTAGCTGATTAGCAAAACAGTGTGGAATGGAATGCTTAAACCTTCTCTTCATGCGGCCCTGACCTAAACTGGAGCTGCACACAGCTGAAAAGGAGGAGGAAATCCATGATCTGCCCCACTGCTGTCTTCCACATGGGGGTGGGATTTTCTGCTTTCCCCATTGCTGGTGTGGCTGCAGATAAAACACAGCAGTAATGGGGCTTTCACATGGCACTTTACCTGCAGTTTCCCTGTCCCAATTCCCCAGTAACTGCTACATCCTTCCCCTGGGTTACCAGGGCTTTTACAACTTTTTGTTTTTTAAATTACCCCTGGAATATTGTTATATTGAGATACAGTTCTAATTTTAAGCGTAGTGGGTTCTCTGAATTCCCAGTTTTTGTTTTTACAAAGAAGCAAGTCTCTATTCCCTTTGGTTGCAAAAATATGCTTTCCCCCTTATATTTCTCCAAAGGAAAAGGCTAGAGACTTACTGTAAAAAAATGAAAAAAGCTGAGAATCTGCTACACCTATTCTTACAATGGTAACACATGGTAGCTATTTCCTCTGTTGTAACAATAGTACACAGATATAACTATTTTCTAGTGCTGATTTTTAAAGCCCCCAGGTGGTGGTGGGGAATTGGCTACTACATGGACAAGGTCAGGGAAAATGGCTGCCACGTGGGCCAGAAAATCTAGAATTTTCCATCCACACAGCAACCATCCAGGATTTATTGAGATCTTTCTCAAACCTGCTTTGCTCTGAAGTTGTGGGAAAAGTAAGAGAAAAGCCAGGGAAACCCCCAGAGGTGCACAAAAGCACCAAGATGCTATGGGGAAGCAGGGGGAGGAAGCACCAAAAGCACTGAACTTGGGACAAATAACACATGCAGACGTCATTATCTAGTTTGACCCTGGGTTAAAACGACTATTTCTCCACAGAAACCTGGGGGGGGTTGTATGGTTTTTTCTGTCTGGTCTGGCACCATACTACTACTTTCTACCCTTTTCTCTCATTTTTTCCCTTTCCCTTGCTTTTAATTACAGAACCCTTTCATTTCATTTATTTATTTATTATTTATTCGTTAAACTTTTACCCCGCCCTCCCGGGAAAATCCTGATTATTTAAGGCACATGCAAAAGAAAATAAACTGACTCTACAATGGTGAAAATGCAGGGGGAGGACAAATGTGTGGAAGAAGTGAGCCCAAACCAATTCCAATGTCTGTGGATCATCTGTCAAGAAAATCAGAAGTAAGCCGTATGGAAAAGCCCTCTGAGTAAATGAGAAGGGCAGGCTGTTAAAACAGTGATCCTTGTTGAAAGTTGCTTCCTCCCTGCCTCTCCCCACCCCTGCCTGCCTGGGGCCAGGGAGGGCCTTCGTGGGGCTTCCTTGCACTCCTGCCAGCCTTGCAGGTCTACCGCCGGGCCCCTCATGGGGCTCGGCAGTGGAGCTGCAAGGCCGGCGGCGGCCGGGACCGTTGGGGGCGGGGTGTGTGGCCTTATGACACACTTCCGGTGATGTCAGGGGGTGTGGCATATGCTAATGAGTTCCCCTGGCTCTTTTTCTACGAAATGACCCCTGGTTGAACTTGTGGTTGCTTTTGGAATTCTGAGATGCAGTACATGTGTGACTGAACAACAACATCATAAAAATGACTGCCATAGGTGGGTAGTGGGACCAAATACAGAACTTGCTAACATGGTGGCTTACTCCAACCATAAATCACTGGAAGTTTCCACAAAATGTAAGGAGGGCGCAAGCCAAAGCTTGTCCCATGGAAGCAGCTGTTTCCAGTGGAATGCTCCCTACAGACACAGAGATGCCCCCCCAGACTCTTCTGCAGCATCTAGGGTGGTCAACAACCTGGAGAGAAAAAATTGTTGTGTCCCTTTAATAGAGGTTTAATGTGTGGAAATTGGCAGCTGAAGCTTTTTTTATGGCATGGAAGTAAATAACATCCTATTAAGCCTGTGTTAAAGGTAGGCTTGCCATTCCCCAGTTCTGGGTGGGGGATCCCCCACTTTCGCAGGCTCCTGCCCACTATGGACCAGCTGGCTGGTGGAAGGAAATTCCTCCCAACCCCCAAACAGCATTGTCCTGCATGATGCGCTGACATCACCTGGAAGTGACGTCAGTGCTTCGGTGATGATGGGAGGGTGATGCACTATGGTTTGAGGTTGCTTTTACCATAGAGTTTTGCCCCAAAAGCAAAGTATCGCCCTCGATGTCACTGACATGGTCACGTCAGCATGTCGCGCAATGCCTCACCTACTCCCGATTGCCCTCCAAAACCTCCTGCTGCCGAGATGGAGTGACCTAGCAACCCTAGTTAAAGAAGCAGGACATTTTTTCTCCAAGGTTTTGGCAACCCTAGCCACACCACCTATTCCAGTGAAGGACTGGCTCTGCTTTGAAGGAGAGATGTGTTGAAGCAGCAGCAAGTGGGAACCAAGAAACACACTGGTGGACACCGTATTGGCATCACCGTTTTAAAGTATTGCTTTTAAAGTGTTTATGAACATGGGGTATATAGTGCATACATCTCCCTTATTAAAATAAATAAGTTTAAATTCTTCTTACCACAAAACATTTTTATTCTTATACATAAAGAGATGGGAGAAGGTATCCCTTTTCAGTTTGGTGCAAATTATATCAGTTTAGATTGGCAAGTTCAGCACTGCTAACAGAAACATTGGTATTATAGAAAAAATTGTGCGTGTTTTTAATATAACCCAGTATGTGAAAAATGTGAAGTATGACATGCAATCAATTGTTTTGATCATACAGTATTTTATCATATGTGGTGATTTGTTTAGAGAATTTTATCCTGCACTTCTAGTTTCAAAGAATAGTTAAGGCAGCTGACAATAAAGACATCCGTTTATCAGCACACCACAATATCAGATGCAATCCAGTACTAAAAACAAATCAGAGTGATAGACTTCAAAGTAACAAAACTCGTTAATTCATTTCAGAGACCCTCTGGAACAAAAGTTAGCTTAAATTACACCAGAAGGCCTATAAAGAGAATGCCAGCTATCTCCAGGGGGAGAGGGCGCTCCATAAGTTGGGGGGGGGGAGCAAACAAAATAGTTTGCGTGGTATAATTGATTTTATTCTTCTGTTATGATTTACGGTCCTAAATAAATGACTTAGTTTACTAACTTAGATATCATATTGCACATGTTCCTACAGGCTGTCTGGGCTGGGGTAGACATGTTTTACACAGCAGATTTCAAATCTAGCAAAATGTCAGCCTGCTTGATTATACCATACACATCTAAAGGACTATAAAAATCAGATTCATTTGAGACCCAGCCTAAACTGTGCTGGAATTCACTGCCAGAGGATTTATGGGCACAAGAACAGATGGCTTTAAAAGAGAATTTGATAAATTAATGGAGGATCGGTCCATGAGTGACAACTAACCTTGGCGATTAATGGAGGATCGGTCCATGAGTGACTGACAACTAACCTTGGCGATTAAGGGTAACTTCCATGTTCAGAGGCAGTAAAGCCAGGAGGCAATGCCTCAGTCTGCATGCCTTGTTGTTGGCTCTCCATATAACTGGTTGGCCACTGTGTGAGACAGGACACTGACTAGATGGACCACTAGTCTGATGCAGTAAGGCTCTTCTTATGTTCTTAAGGATTTTCACAACCAAGAGCATTTATAATGTTGCCTTCTCATATGGATCCATTAGTTGATCAGATGTCATGATCAGGAATATGGCCTTACGCATGCACAGTGTACTGCAGAGAATCCAAGCAGACAAGCCTTTAAGCTTGACTTTGGATTCTGTGCTGTGGTATGTACCATTCGTTTTTCTCTGGTGTATTCTGCGGCTGCAACCAAGAAACGCAGGGCGGCACAGCTCTGCGCTGCCTTCTCCAGCTGCCCAGTTTAAACCAGCTGGTAGGAGCGGGCAGCCCAGCCGGGAGTTATTTCTCCCCCCCCCCCAGTGATCTGAGACTAGTGATAGTCTCATATCGCTGTATTCATGCCACTTGTAAAAAAAAATATGGGCAGTGGAGTGGCTTTTGGGGGGCAGGGAATCAGAGGGAATCTGTATGCCTTTAAATTACCTTCATCTTGGAAGCGAAGCAAGGGAAAAACCGGCACGAAAGCACTCTCAGAAAACCTGGGGAAACAGTGAATGGAAAGCAAACTGCACTGAAGGGAGGAAAAACAATGCAGAACGAAAAAGAAAACCTGATAGACATGCATGGTGAAAGCAAGGCAAAACACCTATGCATAATAGGCCTATGATACAAATGCTGGCAAAAGCACTATCTCTGTATATAACAGGAGTTTGCTGCTTCCAATCCTTCTGCACCATGAGCATCCCACTGGCACATGCTTCTTTGCCACAAGGCATTCTGCCAATACTGCAGCTCTTTGATTCCACATTTTCATACAAATTGTTTGCTTTGTAAGATGTGGTGCTGGGAAATCATTGGTTCTCCTGCAAGAAGCTCGGCTGGCTTGTGTTGCTGCTATAGCCATTGCTCACTCCAGCAGTGCAGTGAATTCCACTCCTTAATGGAAGACCTATTGGCCTGATAACATGAGCATTAGCCAGCCCGCCCAGATTACTCTAGAGGGAGAGGCCTGATGATTTAACAAAAAGCCCAGACTTTTAGCAGCACAGGTAAGCTGATCGCAGACACGCTGTTGCACTGAGTCCAGGCAACACATATTTGTGTGGTTGGCATGACGGTGCTTGTCTTAGGTGTTCTTGCCTTAAAGGCCTGCACTGTTGATTTCCAGTTCTTTGGATGAATGCCTGCTCCAGAAAAGGACAAATATACCCTCCCTGCTCTGTCACGGTGAATCTCCGTCTGTCACCCCAGAACCCCTCCTATATAAAGACCCATACCAGATGACCTCAGCTTCCCCAAGAAGAAGCAGGCTGCACCATCCTGCTCTGCTGTTTCCCTTGCAGCACACTGAGTTGCCCAGCAAGGTTGTGAGCACCGAGAGAATTGTTTTCTAAAATGGGCTGGCATCTACAGTCAACACGTTTGTTTTTAGCCAGCAAGACCTCACCAAACTGAAGGTGAATCCTTCACCTTAATGGCCAAGGGAAGCAGGAGAGTGGGTTGGGCTCTAACCTGCAGATGTCATTTGCAGTCCTGTAAACAAATGAATGCATGACGTTATGTTGAAAAGTGTATGGATTCAATAAGTGCCACTGCCAAACTCCACATACGCCATACAAGGAACTCCCTGCCTGCCAGGAGACAGGAACAAAATGCAACTGAAAGGAAGCTAAGTTGATCCTTCTGCTTCATTAGTGCTACCAGCGGAGTGACCTGTAAAGGTTGGCTAACACACCCAGGAAGTCAAAGTTTCCCTTTTGATGCATCCCAGATATTACTATGGGGGAAGGGGACACACACAAATGGTCTCCTAGTCTTAACCTCGCCAGTATCTTTGGGAACATAGTTATTAGTGATTTCTACTTCTAATAAAAGGCAAGCAAAACTTCATGCCAAATTGCAGTAACCTATTAGGTGGATAAGAGGTTACTGTTAATGGCCATGGAATGTTTTTTAAAATAGGCAATCTTCTGTATTTTCTTTAACCCTAGTAGGAACTTTCCATATCCAGCATTTTTATATTCCACACTCTCAGGACCATATGACAATTTTGGCAATTGGGTTATAGAATTCAGCATCCTAAAACGTCTGCTTTCTTTTGTTAAAAAAAGCCAGTGTAAAAAATGCACACGTTAAGAATGCAGGTCTTGAAAGTATGCGAGCTTAGCAGAAGAGTCAAGGTTCTACAGATTTCCCCCTGGGTATGTTGCAGGACTTTGTACACTTCACAGGTCTTGATGCACTACGTCCCATAACTAACAGAAGCAAAATAAATGGTACCACTACTTAGGGTTGCCAGTGCTGGGTGGGGAAATTCCTGGAGATTTGGGCATGGACTCTGGGGAGAGAGGGGACTTCAGTGAGATATAATCTATTTAGCCCACCCTCCAAAGCAGCCATTTTCTCCAGGGCAACTGATCTCTACAGTCTGGATTCTGAGATCAGTTATAATTATGAGAGATCTCCAGGCTCCACCTGGGGGTTGGCAACCCTATGAATGCCATTCACATTCAGTAGGGTTGCCAACCTTCAGATGGTGGGTGGAGATCTCCTGGGATTATAACTGATCTCCAAGTGACAGAGATCAGTTCCCACCGGCATAGGTTCCCAAACTCATTTGGCCTACTGCCAAAAGGCTGCTTTAGATAAGTTCTGGACTCTTCTTTCTTTATGCTTCCACCACCCCCTTGTTTGTATTCAACACCCCCCCCCCAATTGCACCCAAGGATCCAGCTGCCCACCTGGATCGTTTCAGCACCCTCAGGGGGCGGTATTGCCCACTTTGGGAACCAGTGCAAGGCTGCTTTGGAGAGTAGAGTCAATGGCATTATCACCTGCTGAGGACCAAGCTCCCCCCCCCCAAAAAAAAATCTCCAGGCATTTCCCAACTCAGGGCTGGCAACCCTGCCTTTTACCTAATCATTTTATCTGGAGATGCCAAGAACTGAATCTGGGACGTTCTGCATGCCAAGCAGATGCTCTACCACTGAGCCACAGCTCCTCCCAGCAGGCTGACACCCCTTCCAACAAACTGCCCCAAATAATGGCCCTTAAACTCACCCTCTGCTACAGAGTTTGAGTACCAGGGCTGAACCAAGTGCACCTCTTGGGACAAGAAACCACAACCCTGGCCTACAGCCCCCCCCCCTGCTCCTGGCTCTGAATCGGGGGAGGGGGTGGAGTTGAAATTTAATTGACAGCCAAGTCCTAAGGAAGTTTACTGGCAATTGCCTGATCAGCTTCAAGGAGATTTACCACTCTGTGAAGGATGCTTAGAGAGCGACCAGGATTATGACAATATCCTAAGCAACTTTACTACCACTGACTTTGAAGGGACTTACTTCTAACTTCCCAAGATGTTTGCCTGGGACTCCAGCCTTAGCATCTCTGAAGGTAAACTGAGCTGCTGGGACTACATCCAAGTATTGCCATACTTCTATTGCACCTGAAACACACTGGGGCTGTACTTCAACGCATAATTACCCATCAGTATGTCCCATTCAGATTAGTGGAACTTCTGAACCAATAGGTCTAGCCATGGAACATGAGTGATTTAGAACAAGGGAAGGCAGAATTTATGTTTCTGGCAGCTGTTTAATATTTTCCCAAGAACTTTGGGTGCTACCAGTCTACAAAATGGAAGTTCTGTGGGTGGAGCAAGTTACAGGCTGCAGTTGCCAAATTTCAGGTGGGGTCCAGAGTTCTTCTGGAATTACAAATGATCTCCAGACTAAGGTCCGTTCCCCTGGAGAAAATGGTATCTTCAGATAGCAGATTTTATGGCATCACATCCCAGCTAAGCTCCCTCCCCTCCATAAACACCACTCCCAAATCTCCAGACATTTCTCAAGCCAGAGCTGGGAGCCTTAAACATACAAATATTGCAGTGTTTTAGGTCAGGTCTGCAGCACTCAGGTGGGGAAAATTAGTATGTTTCCCTAAAGCATCCCTCCCCCAATTCTAACTTGCCCCATTGCCCCAAAGGGCAAAAATATACAGTTACGTTTTCCCTGGAAGAGGCAAATAGCAGCTTTGATATGCATGCGCATGTGCGCGTGCATGGAGGAGAGGCAGATGGAAAAGGGTGCTGGTGCTGTTTCCCCACCCAGAGCAAAGATCTGGGCCTCTTTCCCACTAAAGAGGAGGAAAAGCTCCTGCTGTAACTTCAGTGGGAAGCATAAGAGTGATTTACAGCATCACTGGAAGAGGGACAGAGAACTACTTTTAATTCCTTGGATAGTGAGTAGCAAGCAGTCACCCTCACCTTCCTATTTATAAAATAGGGAGAACATTGGTCAGTCTTACAAAGCTGATATAAGCATTACTTTCATTATATATGTTAAGTATATATATCACCTCTGCTTCTTTCTGTGGCATAAGCCAGGTGTTCCCAGCAAAAGCAGGCTTGGCAAGTGGGACTTGCAAACATGTAAAAACTAACACTACCCAACATAGAATCCTGCTCAGCTTTATACTCTGCATCGGCACATCCCATCATTTGGCAGCAGAGCTACACCGGTTGCTATCCGTCCACCGTGTGTTCTGTAGAACGCTACGCAATGTTTGGTAGAATCTGGCAACTGATTTTAAACATTCATTAGAATGGTAGCTTCATCTACTAAAGAAAGAAACATTTCAAATTCTGTTATGGATAGTCACACAGGCAATCTCCATGTTCAGGTCGGGACGTCTGGCCCATCCTTCACTGCAGCATTCAATTTCCTACCACTTTGTTGCCCTTTCTCCCTATCTCCACGCTACTTGGGGGGGGGGGGGGGAGAATAACCCTACAGAATCAAGCATTGCTAAGTTTACAGACATGCACTTAATGCATTCACCGTGACATATGCATACTGAAAACACCTTTTCATCATTTGAACATGTCAACTGATTTTAGCTAAGCTTTTAAGATGTTGAGCTGAGCTTTTGTAGTACAGAATATGGACTTCATTAGAAAGCGGCGTGTGTGTGCTCTATCTATCCCACATACAATCTTCATTTTAATCCTTTCCTTATCCCATTGCTTAATGCCAGTTCCCCAAGATACTTTTAAAAACTTGGACAATTTTTAACCACTCATTTATGTGTCGTAACTTACTAGCATACTTTTGAACACACAGTTTTGGTTGTGGGTACTTCATTACCAGTCATGCAAGAGCTGGTAGCCCAGTTGTGGTGGCATTACTGGTATATGGCTTAAACGTTTCCATGCTAGTTACAGAACAGAGGAAAAGTAAGTGGCTCATTAACTTTGGTTACAAGAGGCTCACCTTGTTCCAAGATACTAAGTTCCTTGTGGATTGTACTCAATTCAATGAAGCACACACTGCATAAACATTCACACAACTGTAACTTTCCTACAGGAAACCAAACAGACCTGAAAATATGAATGGCTGGAGTTTTACATGCAAGCTGTATCAGATGCAGACTGCTGGCCAGCCTGCTAACCCCTTGTGAATGTCAAAGGCAGAGGTAGCTCCACAGGTATCCATTCATAAGAAGCAGATGGAAAAGAATAGACCCAAAAGCTGCAGAAAAGTTGCTTGGCAGCTATCTCTTCCTCATTACACTGCAAGCAGCGCCTTGTGGTTAAAGGGTCCCTTGAGGACAAGCAACACCTTTATAGCTATGATTAGCATCAACGGCAATTCCAAAGTGGGGAGGGGGCAGTAATTTAGTTCAGGTGAGGCAATTACAGACACTTGGCAAGCAAAGGGAATTCCAAACAGGTAGCTTTCAACATATCAAAGGAGGAAGCTTGTTCCGGGAGACAGCATACTCCCCGCACACCCGTACCCTACGAGCCTCCCTGGTAGGGCTGGGAGCTGACAATGTTTCAATTACGCCTTTAAAAATCATTTACCCTTGAAACAAGTTTTAACAGTTGAACCCAACAGCTAAGCCCAGTGCTAGGAGTTTCCCCAGTAAACAATTTGAGCTGTGCTTCTTCTGTGCTGGTTTGATGGGCCCCCCCCCATAGTTTGTAGGATGTTTGTGTTCCCGAGGGCTTGCATCCAAGATGAGCCCCCAGCTGAAAACTCGGAGCAGTGAGTAGCAAATTAAATGAACTGAAGTAATTTATTTAATCAATTAAAAGGCAAATTTAATTGCACAAGGCAAAAGTATCTTTAGGACTGAAACCGTACAGCCCGGGGCTTGCTAGCCATGCACAGAAGAATGATGCTTGGACTGTATCACAATACCATAAGAAAGTCATTGCTTAGAAAGCTAGTAGGGTTCGAAGCCAGTGTCTCAAAGCTGATCCTATAGGTCACTCCAGTACAGATGTGTATGAAAACTGTGTTTTCCCATGAAGAACTGCTGCCCCTTTAACCTCTCACTACTGTTCCACCACAAGAGAACCAGCAGAGTATAGTGGTTAGAAAGTCAGACTAGGATCTGGAAGACCCAGGTTCGAATCCCCACTCTTCCTTAGAAGCTTGTTGGGTGACTTTGGGGCAGTCACCTACTCTCAGCCTCACAGGCTTGTTCTGAAGATAAAATGGAGAAAGGGAGAATATTGTTAGCCACTTTGGATCCCTGCTGGGGAGAAAAGTGGGGTATAAATTAAGCAGATAATAAGGTACTCTAATACAACGGGGGGGGGAGAGAACAGATGGCCTCATGATTTTTACGCAGCAAAGAATTTGTGTAAGATAACGTAGTTATGTAAAAGTCTGAACGTGCCCATTTTCAGTTCCAAGATTCTGTCAGATAAAGGCTGTCCCTGAATGAACGGTAGAGCTGAATCAGGTGGCTCATTTAATAGCAATTCTGTGCCAACTAGTTTAGAGTTTCATCTCCCCCTCGGCACTGAATTCTTGAGCCAGCAACAGCAAGTACACAGCGACCCAGTGACTCAGCAACCCACTGATGTCTGATCAAAATTCAAGCCCCCTTTGTAAGGCTCTGGGGCAAGAATCCACCAAAAACCAACAGAAGGAAGTCTGCATTTCCACATCTGGGTGCTCCACTGAGCATCCCCCTGGGCAATCCTAACTAGGAGATTCCATTTAGGTGCAGTTATTTGGGAGCAGATTACAATCATGTCACTTCCATGGTCCTGGTGTGCTGCAAATACCTCCAGAAGCCTGACGAGATGTTCTGGGAATTAAGCAAGACTGCATTTAGAAAGACCTTCACGTGCTGTGGATGAGCAAGGCCTCATAACATAAATTTAAATGTACTTAATATATCCTTATCTGCCATGACAGCTCAGCATGGTGGGACCTCTTTATCAGGAGAACATTATCAGCTGCTGTTATCACTGGACACTACCTAGCAGTCTGTATGTTGCTGCTATGAAAAAAAAGTTACATAAAAAGCAGTTTCTATGTAGAGGCACCTTAACACCTATCGTACGGAGTCTGCCAATCCACTCCTGACCTGGGTCTAAACTTATGGGCATTCACTCACTACTAGCTATAAGGGAGATGCTGTAATGGAACATGTAAAAAGAAAAAAGATTAGAGCAAAATCACACCCCATAAACTAAGATGGAAACATTTAATGGCACTGGAAGTGTCAGGAAACAGCAAGTATGCTTTTAGATGCTCAGCAGCAAATTCAACGAGCCAGAGCTTGCAAAGACAGTTTCGGTGCAAATTACAGCAAGAACATTTAACAATTTCAAACTTGTCTGACATGCTTTAAGTTCAAACACTCCAACTCTCAATAACCCAGACTCAGCACAAATGGTTTATTTATTGGATTAGTCTCTAGTCCTGTGACTAAGTTGTGGAAGTTTTGACAATATTCCTAAACCCACTTGCCAGGGCAACAACATCCCTAGATGAAATGGAACTTCTAAGCCTATGTAACCCAAACATAGGATGTTAACAATGACTACAGTGCAGGAGTTTAAAACTGAAAAACTAGTACCACCTTGTGGGGAATCTTTATTAGGTTCATATTGTGGCAGCTCGAGAAGGCATGAACTTAAGCTTGATTTTTTTAGAAATACCTGTTCTGTGTATTCTATGGTAGCAAAAAACGATGAAAGCGTAGATTTGCACCCTCTGATCCATATAACTGGAAGAGTTTATTTACCTGTAAGTTTTGCATCAGACAGTGGTCCAAGACACTGGACATGTAAAAGGTTCATTTTTCATCAGAAGCAAGACATCACTAGGCTGGAAAAGGGAGCACCTCCCCATTTCCTCTCTCACCCAAACAGTGAGTGGTCACAGGTTCCAAACTTGATCTACTCCACAGCTACACAATCAGCCTCCAGATGAATGTGTTTTCTCCCTCCCCTTTTGAACAGAGCAACCCAACAGAGGTGTAAGGATTCTTGGCCAGTGTGATGAAACGATTTTCAGGCAATCATAGTTAGTAATGAAGAAGAAAGACAGAGATTCTACAGCAGTGGGAGAGACCACATACTTTCCACATAAAGGACAGGTGGGTTTCCTTCCTGCAGGAGGGCAGTAAGTGTCAGATGAAGTAGAAATACATACAATCGCTTGTCCCTTCAGAGGACAGGCAGCTGTTTCCAAACGATTTGGTATAGAACAGAGAGGATGTTATCAAGGCAAAAAAATGCCCTGGTGAAGGTCAGTCTCCACCTCCCCACAACTCCATTCACATTTAATTTAGAAGATCAAAAGGGTTCAAACAAAAGCCCTGACCTGAATAGCCCAGGCAAACCCAATCTCATTAGATCCTGGAAGCTAAGCAAGGCTGACCCTGGCAAGACCTCCAAGGAATACCAGGGCTGGGACGCAGAGGCAAGTAACAGAAAGTCACCTCTCTGAAATGTTCAAGCCCCAGTAGGGGTCACCAGAAGTCAACCATGACTTCCAGGCTTACACACATACACACAAAATACTCACCCCCCCAAAAAAAAAGAGGGTTCAAACAAAATAAGAGATTGGAGTTAATGATATCATCATCCAGGATGCAGAAACAATCATTTACAAGACTTAAAACACAAATGCACACTGTCTCCTTGGGAAGGTTGGGGAGGAGGAGAGAAAAGAGTCCTCATTTCTACTTTCACAATTGCCATTTAGCCATGAACATCCAGTGCCAATTCAGCTGAAATTTAATTTATTTAGCTCTCTGATACATCACACTAAACTGGTTGAAAAGAAGAACATTTGTCCAGGGATGCATCTTGCCACAGGCACCCAAGCAATGCACAAGGTCAGACCCCAGAGGTGTCCATTCAATAACCATGTCGCCTCATTTCCACCCTATGCAAAATGGAGCCTAGAAACGGAGCCAGTACATGGCACTGCGGACACGGTTGTAGTCTGGAAGCTGTTCAATAGGACCTGAGGGAGAAAAGAATTGGGTCAGTTGAAATACAGGAGGCAAAACTGGCACTATTTCAGCCCTATCAAACCTGCAGAGGTCTTCAAAAGAAGTCAGGCCTAGTGAAGAAACTTATTGGACTACCATATTCTCAAGATAACTTCCAACAATCTCTTTTCTAGGCTCCCTCAGCAGACCAAATCCCCATAGGATAAATTAGATTTAACATGACTGTACTTTGTGGCAGTCTCAGACAAGATAGTGCTTTGGGGTGTGGGGTGTGTGTGTTTGATTTTGTTGACTTCCATGTTTTGTCTGGAAACTCCTCCCAAAAGAGCTTTGCTTTCAAGGCCAAGATGGAATGTCAATAATTGCAGGTTACAGTTACTCGAACTAACAAAAGTAATTCTGGCAGGTTTTCGAAGGGAATCATTGCCTTGGCTGACAGACAATATTCAGGAATGCTGCTGTGAAAAGCCACCCCACCTTCCAGTGTTGACTAACTTAGCATGACCCCAGAAGACTTTTTCCACCCTCCTAAGGAACAATTAGTGGGAGAGAACCTTCCCTCCTCCTTCTTGTGCAGTCCACTGACCTTCCTGTAATGCTGCTACTGGGGGACAGGGGACCCCACAGAAGACCAGGAGAGGCAAATGGAGGGTTTGCATTGGTGGAAATTACCCCTCCCCTTTCATTAGTGAAAAGGTTAGTCTGGATCCAACCCAGTGACTAATCTGGCATAGCTAATTATAGCAGCCCAAATGAGAGTTTAAATAACAGACTCAAAGCTACCAGCGCCAACCAAAGAGGTCTCTATGGAACCAGTTACCATTTAATACCTACTGCGTTTTTACCTCCCAAGTAGTAAATACACAAAGTCTAGTCACTCACCTACTGCTGCAACAGCTGGGCATTTGTCATACAGGTATTTGCTGCAAACCTCCTGCACAGTCCTGGCATCAACCTCCTAGAAGAAGTGCCAGAGAAATTCAAAGAGTCACACTTCAAACACTAAAGCTAGAGGCCTTCTTTGCCACTGAAGCAGATTGCCAGCCAAAGATGAGTGCTTTGCCAGTCAGGACACAAGAGTTTGTTTGTTTTTTAAACAACTGGTCTAATCTTCTAGGAAACCTTGTGTCATGTACAGACTTTCTCTGTCTCTGTCTCTTTTTAAAAAAACTGATAGGACATTTTTTGTTATTGCATGGATACTAGCAAATTTAACTTCACAAACCAATAATACATACGGAAATTCTGGCATCCCATTCTGCCAGAGATATCCGACGTCCGTAGTTCAATACATGACTTCCAATAGTCTCACATACAGGCGTGGTACCTGGAAAAGATAAACTCTGTCCATCAGCAGAGTCCTTAGATGGTATGCAGCCTTTTATGAGGTGAGGAGTAGTCTATTAAGGGTACAAAAGCAACACCTACTCTCACACAATGTAGACTAGTTTCTTGTAGCCTTGTGCTCCTTTTAATAATTTATTCAACAAAGCCACAACAGAACAGATTTCATTCTGAGGTATAAATGAGAAGAACTTGTAGGTCTTACTTTTCTCCTTTGTTGACATTCCTGGAGTGACGTGCCACTTCATTTAAATGGTAGGCTTATAGCCACGGCAATAACACACTTCATGCATCTGATGAAGTGGGTTTTGGGTTCATGAAAGCTTATATCACAATAAGCTTATAAGTCCTTAAGGTGCCACAGTGCTCCGAGTTATTATCGCTGAAGCAGTACAAACATTTACAACATGGGACTCAAAAACAGTTCAAGCTGTGTGATTTTAGGGGGCTGCCTATTCACACTTGTTGTTGTTGTTCAGTCGCACAGTCGAGTCCGACTCTTTGCGACCCCATGGACCAGATCACGCCAGGCCCTCCTGTCTTCTGCCGTCCTCTGAAGTTCGCTCAACTTCATGTTCGCTGTATCTACGACACTGTCTAACCATCTCATCCCTTGCCATCCCCGTCTTCTTTGACCTTCAATCTTTCCCAGCATCAGGGTCTTCTCCAGTGAGTGCTCCCTTCTCATTTGGTGGCCAAAGTATTTGAGCTTCAGTTTCATTATCTGGCCTTCCAGGGAACAGTCAGGGTTGATTTCTTTTAGGATTGACTGATTTGATATCCTTGCAGTCCAAGGGACTCTCAAGAGTCTTCTCAGGGCATATTTCCTAATTGCTGGTTGTTAAAAAAGTACAGCCCATGATGACCCTTTACATTATGCTATGAGGAGGGGAAAGAGGGCTGACTGCGTGGACGGGTGATAGCGGTGCAGTTCCTCATCCAGCTAGGGCTTCGTCCCACTTTAAATCACTGGCAAGGACTGCAGCAGTAACGCTTTCCTTCCAGCCATCGTGGAGAATAATGGGCCTCCACTCGGCCGAGTAACAAATCCTCACTTCTGAACGAAGGGGAAAGGAAAAAGAAAGGGGAAGGATGGAGTCAAGGAAAGCATCAGGAGACAGCGTGGACCCGACAGGCCCTGCCTGCATAAAACCGCAGTATTTCACCTGTAGTACTGAACTATGTAGTAGTACATATTGGCAAATTTAAACATGAACAACTTGCCCCTTTTCAGAGTGGCACGGTATGCACTAACATACCCATTTCCTTACTGCAGACAATGAACTGATGGTAAGCTATTGGTGTGCCACAAGCTTCACTAGGATTCAAGCACACCATGCAGCTTGAGTTTTTAACCCAGGTGGGAGTCAGGAATAAGGAGAAACTTTGCACAAGCCTACTTGCAACACACTTTTCACAGTGTGAAATCTGCTCAGAGGACGTAGCGGGAAAAAGCTTGAGTCGAGTGGCACCTTAAGACCAACAAAGTTTTATTCACAGTATAAGCACTGTATCTGAACAAGTGTACTTATACCATGGATAAAACGTCGTTGAAGGTGCCACTGGACCCAAACTTTGTTCTGCTGCTCCAGCCAACATGGCCGCCCACCTGAATCTAAAGGATGTAGGTCTGACTGGATTTAAGAGCTACTTAAGACATACCATCCAGAAGAGACACAAAGGTGCTTCGAAGGATGTTTTTGGCCCTCTTCACATCGCTCTCCGTCACACTGGTACACATGCGCATCCTATGCCAGGGAGGGGTGGGAAGTGCAAAGAGGGGAGGAGAAGGGGGAGAAAGTTAACCAAACACCTCTAATCTTCTTTCACTTTGAACGCAGACTTAACAATAAATCTTTACCAAGGCTGCTAATCAGCTGGCATCTTCTGAAAGTTATGGGCTTTAAAGAAATCGGGTCCAACAACCATGTATCTGCATGATGGAAGCAAAAAGTTTGAAATACGGCACAAAAGTGAAACAGCTAAATACTGCAAAGAGTATTTCCAAATGCCCCTTCCTCAGTGGTCCTCTATGGTAGCGGTTCCCAACCTTTTTGGTGTGGTGACCCACAAGTCCAAATTTACTTGATATGGTGACCCATCAAAGGCTAGCCAAGGTTTTTTGGCATCCTAGGCAAACTATGGCCTTGGCATCCATCTAGTTCAGCATTCCCCTTTTTATAGTGGCTAAACAGATGTTTTTGAGAAACCAACAAACATCACACAAAGTGCGCAGCTGCCCCCACTAGTGGCACTCCAGCATACACAGCCTTTGCACGTGGAGGCTACATTCTAGCTTTTGACTTCCCTTTCCTTCTCTCTGACTCCCTCTAATCCCTCCTAAGATTCTAAGAAACTAACTCTAGTTATCACTGGGATGTGTTTTACTTGATCAACATGTATATGCCATGAGGAAGAATAGACCCTACTGTTTGACATGGAGGATACTGTTTCCAAGGTCGCATCTTGGTTTCCAAAAAAACAAAAGGAAATAACGGAAAGGGCAGAGGCAAGAATTAGGGAGGTTGGGTCCCGGTCCACAGATTGGGAACACTGCTTTAGGATAGCCATTTCCATTTCATTTATTAGCTTCATTGATCCGAGGTCTTAAGCCAAACATGCAAAGCTTTATGATAGCTAAAACACGTAACTAGGAACTGGCACAAAACAGCAGCATATTCAAAATTCTAGTAGGACTAAGATATTCTTCTATACTTTTTTTTTAAATTTGATTTTTTAGTGTTCTTTTTTTAAATTTTATTTTATTAATATATTCTTCTATACTTTCATGTGCTTCACTATCTCCTTCCTTTAGTTCCCTTCCTCTCTCCAATCCAACCCCATGTGTGTGTGCGTTAAGTGCTGCCAAGTCACTTCTGACTTATGGTGACCCTATGGATGAATGTTCTCCAGAATGTCCTGTTGTTAGCAGCCATTTCCAGGTCTTGCAAACTGAGGGCCGTGACTTCTTTTTCTTGAGTCAATCCACCTCATGTTGGGGTCTTCCTCTTTTTCTGCTTCCTTCAACTTTTCCTTGAATCATTGTCTTTTCCAGTGACTCCAACTCTATACTGCCCCCTTTTCTCCTTCAGACACCAACCAATAACTTCAAAACACAGAAACAATTCAGATTCTATCAGCACTACTTGCATGATTCTCTTTTGTGTCAAGGATTCCCAGATTACATCAGCATTGTTGGAACTGCCTTTAAGGACTTTCTTGTGACACACTGAATGTGGATATCTTCCTGCAGTCCCTCTCTGACAGAGACTGCTCCTCATCTCTATGGTTACAGTGCTGAATTACAAAACTGGCTGTTTTCTCCAGGGTAACTGGAATCAAATGGCTTAATACTCTAATAAACATCCTATCATCGGATACCATGAGCCTGTCCAAAAGAAACCATCAAGAGAGTGCTTTTAGTTTTCCTTAAAATCTTGGATACAAAAGTGATAGATAAAATAATGGCAGCCGTCTTCAACATGTGTCTGTAAGCACAGGAGAGAGCTTTATATGGAAATATGATGTTACAACACTAGACTATGCAAAAAGAGAGACTGAAGTACTCCTAGTGGAATTCAACAATAGTACAGAGAATGGCTCAGGTGGTCTGAAGCACAGAACAAAGTTTGAGTCCAGCGGCACCTTTAAGATCAACAAAGTTTAATTCTGGGTATAAGCTTTCGTGTGCATGCACACTTCTTCAGACTGACAGAAGTGTCAGCATGTTAAAGTCAGTCTGTAAGATCCAGGAAAGCTTCTAGATGAAAAATTAGCAGATATCTCACTTCCTATGACACCAAGGAATGCCCACTAACTCTGAAAAAGTGTCACAGATGGACTGCAGTGCGCGGAATTGACTTAATGGCACTTAACACACACACACATGGAGTACCATTTTCTGCTTTAATATATCATGTCTAATACTTTATGTTTTGTTTCATACTGCTGTAACCTTAGTCCTATTACATTGCTTATTAGATGTCTCATCCTACTGACTGCACTGATTTACACTGCGTAATCCTTCTTGAGTCTCAGCGAGAAAAGTGGACCATAGCAAAGTAAGAAACATAAAATAAGTTGGCAATGAAGGCACACTCACCATTCACCCTGGGCAACATGCATTGTATCTTCTATATTCATTTTATCAGAAACAAAATGAAAACCAAAGAGACCAGTGTCGGAATAGCAGGTGTTGAAGGTCTGGAAATTGTGGCATAACTTGTGCTCCACAGAAGCTGCAGCCAGCCTGCTAGACTGATTCTGTAAATGAATAATTACATTCCTTAAGACTTACGGGCTTCCCCAGAGGGCCAAGCTTCAGTTTACCAAGCTGCTAAGAGAATAGAGATCTGGTGTCATTAACACACTGCACACAGTGAATGTGGATGAAACCTACTACAGTCCATCTGTGGCAAAGTCTGCTCCCTGACTATACAGATACAGTGAAAATGCAATCCTGCCAATTGAAGAGGCTACCTAAGACATTACTGAACAGTTCAAACTCAGGATTCAGTTACCATATTCCCTAGCGGTTTTAACAAAATTCTCTTCTCCTCAAATTTTGGGCATCATATCTACAAAAGGTAAAGCAAGCATACAAGGTTGCTGCCTTACACTGAGTCAGGCTAATATTAGTCTATCTATCCCATTACTATCTACTAGCAGTCACTCTCCAACATAGTAGAACAAAGTATTCCCTAGCTCTACCTTCCTAGATGCCTTTACCAGGAAATGCCAATGGCTGATCCCAGGAACTCCTGTATTCTGTGATCTACCAGAATAGCTACACTGAGCCACAACTTTTTTTGGCCACTTACTCTTTGTGTGGCAATTCAATTCGGTTTATTATGATCAAAGATCAGCAAATCCCTTAAAATGTTACATATAGTGCTTTATTTGTCCAGGACACCTAGGAACACATACTCAGGATTACATATACCTTGCTGAATAATCGCACAGCAGTTTGTAGTTCTGTTCTTCTTACTCATCTAGTTCTGTTCTTTTTACTCACCAATTGTTTGAAGAATGCAACAGATTACTGTGATGGAAGGCATTTTTTTTCCTTCTCTGTTCCCACCTGTGCATATCTCAACTGCTCAAAAGACTGCTGACTTGTTCAAACAGTCCTACAACTTGAAGTATAGCCTCACATTCGATAAACTGACTTATCGTATTGGAGGTGGCCAATGAAGCAACCTTTGTTTTAAGTTCATCTCTTGAAAACTTAAAGATAAACAGCTTTGCTTCAGACAACCACAGCCTCTTCAACAGACCTGCCTCCCTACTTCAACACAAACGACAAACATCATTACTTTTTAGCCATGTCAGTGAGTTAAAAAAAATCTATAAGGTCCAGGAAAGCTTCAAAATATTTAAGACAACATCTCCAGTCCAGAATGGTGATCATGATACCAATTTAAGGACATATTCTCACTTGCTGTTACACATTAGTAAAGGTAAAGGTTCCCTTGCTCAAAAGCCAGTCGAGTCTGACTCAAGGGTCGCGGTGCTCATCTCCGTTTCAAAGCTGAAGAGCCAGCACTGTCCAAAGACGTTTCCGTGGTCATGTGGCCGGCATGACTAACCACCAAGGCGCACGGAACGCTGTTACCTTCCCACTGAAGTGGTACCTATTTATCTACTTGCAATTTCTTGCTTTCGAACTGCTAGGTTGGCAGGAGCTGGATAATGTTACACATTATAGCCATGTAAAACAGTAAAGAACACAGGAGGATAATCCATTATTGGAAACATAAAATGCCCATTCTAATACTTTATGGTCTTACCTTACCACCCCCAAAGGTGAGATCGTAGCGCCCGATGACTGAGTTCGCTACCAGAAGGGGAATATTGTCTGGGTTGGCCCATCCTGGCCCTTCTACTGCAACAGCAACATGAGCCAGAGGTAAAGCATCATCTCTGACTCTGATCTGAAAAGCATTAGAAAGACGGGATGCAAAGTACAATCAAACCTTTTCTGCAGAAACAAGATTTCCCCTTTTGCCTATTACAGAAAGGCTATTTCTCCTTCGCCTGTTATAGAAAGACAGAGTCCCATTTACATGTAATGCTGAAAACCGAGGCCCAAACACAGGAATGAGGCAGGGGTTCAGAGACAGGCGGAACAGCACGGCAGATGGCACAGTGAGTTCATGAAAGAGAAGGGAGCAGAAAGAGAAAACATCGTCCCTCGGCCTGCTCCCAACCCCAAAGCACTGAAACCGGGATTAAATGAGAAGTGGGACCAAATGCCGTTTTCAGCTGCATCTCTCTTCCCACTACATGTGTTACACTGTGCTCATCTATTCCCTGGCTTCAACATACATTCAGATCACAGCAGCTCTTTGCCGTGCAACATGTGCAAACACAAACATCAGAGAGGGGAATTCAAGGCTGGAACTGAATCTGCTATACGTACAGACTTAAGAAGCTGGTTCCTAAAAACTGCCTAAGCAAAAGGTCCACTGAAATCTGACATTCACACGCTACCTGCTGAGGATGCCTTGTAAGTAAAACTCTACCTCACTCCCAGTGAAGCGGCAGCGTGGAAGAATGGGCACTGCATCTTCCTTGTACTGATATGGAACGTTGCCGAAGTGCTGCTTGGCAAGGTCTACTAGTTCTTTGTGACTAACACCTGGCAAAGAGAGCAAAAGGAGTAAGTAACTCATCAGTATGGTGATTTTCATTTCCAAGAGGTAGCAGTAAACTAAAAAATGAACAAATGTTTCTTTTAATATTCTAAAAGCTACGTTAAAAGCAGTTCAGCACGTTTCATGTACTTACAGGAAGGTTCATAGACTCCTGCCATCCACACAAAACTACCAATGGACCAGTCAGTCACTGTGATGCCACTGCCAACCTATTCTTCCTGCTCTATGACAAGGCAACACACAGAAACAGGCCTACCTGCTAGCTCAGTTCTACTTGCTAGCATGCCCTTTACAAAACCAATAGGAAAAACATTGAGAATATGATCTACTTGTAACATAGGGCTTACCCTTGTAAACTCCCAAGGTTTCTTAACCCATTGCCAAGCAACACATCTAAGGATCAGTGAACCACATTCTTACGAAGGAGAACAGAGGCACTAACATTGCCATCATGGAACCTGTTTCCTTTCCTTTTTATGATTTGACTCTGCCTCTTGCAGCAGACTGATCTTGCTTCATAAAGTCTCACCAACTGCCCAGTGCTGGCCTCTGCTGGACCATGGGCATGCAACTGCACAACAAGAAGCTGCATCCAAGGAAGAAGCAGAGTGTTTGAAGGAGGAGTTCTGCACGACTTATACTATACCATTAACACAGTACTAACCTCCAGCAGCTGCCAGGACCATGCGAGGAGCTTTGAAGTGAGTCTCAATGTACTCTACTAAATCTGCACGAGACAAAGTCCTAAGGAAAACACACAGACAATAATGTTAAATCATCTACAATACGCAATTCGGATGAAGCCTACTGCGTGGAATGATGATCAGTCAGAGGACAGGCATCTAAAGCAGTACCGCTTTACTTACTGTAAACATTGTTGTTAGCCGCCCTGAGCCACTGGGTAGGGCGGGATAGAAATCGCAAAATAAATAAATAAATAAATAACACATCTCTAAATTCTGCCTTTCATCAGAACAATTTTTTCACTGTCTAGCAACCACTTATATAATAGGTATTTAAATCCAAGCTGGAGTTATATTTATTGAATGCAGAAAAGAACAAGACCAATGCTGAAATCAAGGAAGAGAAGAAACAAAATGATAGTGCAGTGGGAAAAGAAACTGCATTTCACTCAAGGATACATACGCATTTTGCATGCAACTTTGCCAGGGGATTGACCTGTTTATGTCAGTTTTGTATGGCTTGTATCTCTGAAATTATGTATGAACAGCTCAGTCTGAATATATTTAGCCCAGTTATATAAAAGAACCTCAAATATTTCACCTATGGATAAGACAAAGTATTTGTATGGCTCCTGTAAAATAGTTTTTATCAAGCTGTGTTTGTATTTTTATAGAAATTGTCTGCCTTTGGTTTTTAATTTTCTGTAATACGTATGCTTGATATTGAAAGTTTTTTTAAAAATCTTTTGCACATGTTGGTGTAGATCCCCTGATGAAGCAGTGTCCACAACACACAGGGATCCTTGAGTGAAATAAAAGTTATTTTCCCTCTGCACCTTCTTTTTTTCTCCTCTTCCATTAAAAGACTGAGCCAAGCATCAGGTGATCCCTATTTCAAAACTAACCATACCCGTATATTAGCAATAATTAGCAAATGTGTTGCACCTGAACTTAAGAGACATTGATTCAAATCTTACTCAGTCATGGTCTCAAAGTGGTAATATTAGACATGTCGTTATTTCTCCCTTTCAATTCCTACACCATGGTATGGTGAGAAAGTCAGAGTAAAACTGGAACTCTCTAGGCTCCAATTCCCACTCACCTGTAAAGTTCACTGGGTGACCTAATATACTCTCAGCATAACCTACTTCACCTTACTGCCGAGATAACCATCTAAGCAAACCTAATCTACATGGAGACTTACTGAAATGTAGTAACTAGATCAGAAAAGGATTTGCAAACATTAATAAAGCCCTGGTCACCTACATTATATGCATGTACAGTATTGCAGTCATTAGTCCTTTAAAACTGTTTTTTGTGCCCCCCCGAAAGGGGATTTTTTAAATTTGCATTTCTAAAATAACTACATAACTATAACGAAAAAAGGGGAGGGGAAAGTCTACAAACTAAGGGAGACAGAACAGAAGGCACTAAAAGCCCAAGTGTAGAAGGTTACATATGCTTATAGATACAAAGTTGTAACTCTTAACAATTAGCTTCCGACATGAGGAGTTTCCTTATTCATCGCTTCAAGTTAAAATCCAGCTTATCTGTCTAGACAGAGAATAGTTCCAAAGCTAATTAAGAAGTATAAAAGACATTGACATCTCCCATTACGCTTTCCCTCCCTTCCCACAAACACGACGTTGTGGAACCTAGATTCTCTCAGTCCATTCAGTCATCGCTTCATCCTCTTTCTTCTCTGTTGATTCTTCTTTCATAAACAGCTTTAATGAAACAGCCTCCGTCCAGTTAGTACCGCTTCTTTTTCAAGGGCTTTCACTCGCTTGTTGCTTCCTCCGCACTCTGGTTAGAGAGACCAGCCGTTCACTTTGCATGCAGATTTTATAGTACAAGAGTAATCCACCCTTTATTATCACTTTTTGTTCTGCTTGCCACCATCCAATATAAGCTAGACACGGTCTCAATTTCGTCCACAATCCACAACTCGCTGCTTCTCGCTGTAAACACTGTCCCTTTAAAAGTATCGCCACGTTTAGAGCCATTCCCGTCGTATACCCTACTTTAGCCAGCAGATGGCACCCGATTTTATGCTATAGGAAGAGTCTATGGTTAGGTCACCTGACCTAGCCCTCCGTTTTTATTCTTATTTATTTATTTATTTACTTAGATTTATACCCCGCCCTCCCCTGAGAAGCTTGCGTCCCACCTTCCTCAAAGTCTCCGATCGCCATCTTGGAGGGTTGTTTACATTTACTGATTAAAGTTGTCAAGGTCTCAAAGGTCTGTAAATGCTTTTATTGGAAAATTTCTCTGATCTAGTCCTTCTGCTGTAATCCATTGCTACTGTTAGCTCAGTCCCCCATCATCCCGCTTCGTTCAATCGCTTGAGGGGGTAGGGCGTCCCCTCCCCCTTTAGTTTGTGGGGGCTTCGCAACAGGCTCCTATGTCTCGCTTTAACTTAAACTCACTCATCCGTCTTCAAAAACGATCCAACAGGTCTCCCTGGGATCTCGCTAGGCAGAGTAGAATTGCCAAACCTTCATACGCTTGTTCCGGTGGCTGCTTCGAGTCCAATACTGGGAATCAGGGCAGGACCTTCGGGGCAGAGAGTAGCCCCCCTGTGCCAGCCGACGGCCGGAGGTAGGGATCTCCAAAGCTCCCTGGCTAGGAGCCCATTGCTTATGGGCTCCATGGGGGAGCGCGCACGATAGCGCTCCCTCCTAATCCCCGATTCATGGCACACGTCTCTCGGAGGAGCCAAGAGACGAGGCCATCGCTGAAGCGCCGAAAACCGGAAGCATCAGTCCTTTAAAACTGTTGTTATGATTCTAAAGACAGAGGGCTAAACAAAACAGTCTGATAAGATGCATGGTAATGTTGGTTCTGATGGGGATGTGTTCACAGTATTTCTTACCTATGAGTGATGTATAAGGCAGCCACCACCGCTGTGCTGGATCATCCCAGGAAGGCTTTCCAGGTCACCCTCCTGGGAGAGCTGCAACCACCTTCTCTGTCAGCCCCACAGCTCCTACTAAGGCCCCATTCCTCGGCCATACAGATCTTCTAAAGATCTCTGATACAGCTGTGCTGATGGTAGTACAGAGCTGCTATCCAGCCCCCCCCCCCCCAGCCCGTTTTATATAAAAAAAATTACACTCAGCATGAAGAGGGGTATAAAAGAAACAACTGTAGAACATAACTTGACAGGGCAAAGGAAGCAGAAAGCATTTTATATGGGAGGCTTACTTTACATTCTTTGTTGTTCCTTCAACAGTCTGACTCAAAGCAGTGCCTTGGTAAGCTGTGGCATGCAGGTAATCAAAGACAACATCGGACAAGCTGCCATCAATTTCTTTCATCTCCTGAAGAATGACATTCCGCTCCTTCTCAATCTGGGAATCCTCCAGACTGCAGTTCTGTACCGCATCAGCCAGAATCTCAACAGCTAAAAGACACATAAAAGTATTCTCTTTATGTCAAACAGCGAGAGTGAGGAGATTTGAGCTTTTTTAGGTGAGAGGAGCCTAATTTGCAAAGTTTGTAGCATACAGTTTTTGTGAGGCCAAAGTGACAATACAGACAATTCCCCTCTTGCCTTCACCTAGCAGTGAAGGAAACGAATATCACCTCAACTTCCTATTCTTATATCTCTACTGGCTCCATAATTCCTTTCCTGCAGTTCTCTTCTATTTTTATTTTCCTATCCCAATTTCAGTCTTCTTACATTTGAACATCTTGCATGAGAAGAAAGGGTCTAGTGCTGGAGAAACATGTTCCACAGCGAAGCAGCATCTCTGCAAAGGAGGACAGCACTGTACAAGCAGAAGAGAGGCAAAGGACCAACCCTTTGTAAGCAATCTCTCTATTGCAACTGGTATTTAATGGCACAAAACTCGCAGATGCCAGTACTGAGATCTTTGCAAGGAGGAAACAAAATAGGAAGAGGTGACATCTCTCAGAAAGATGCAAACTCCAATGTGCTGAAAGAATGGCTGAACCATATAACGAAATGTCTGTCAAGACAGCACAACTTTACATTACTTGATAAACATGGGGCTTTTCCACATTTGTTTTGGCCCTGTACTGCTTCTGTTTATCCCCTGATTTCTGCATGCATTTTTGTGCCTCTAGTTTTCACTTAAGGTTGTTTGTTATTTCCCTGTTTTTTCCCTAGGTTTTTTTACGTCAATTTTTTCCCAATGTTTTGTCTGGAAACTGACTGAATCAGCTTTTTCCTCATGTATAATTCGTCTGTTGTTTTCTTTGTCCTGCCCACTCCCACCACCTCCAGCCCACTCTTTCATGACTAGAGTGCTGTGGTCAAACCACTTCCTCCCCTACCCTGAAGATGATTCCTTCCTTCCTTCTACAGTTTGGTGTAGTGGTTAAGTGTGCGGACTCTAATCTGGGAGAACCGGGTTTGATTCCCCACTCCTCCACTTGCACCTGGCTGGATGACCTTGGGCAAGCCGTAGTTCTTATAAGAGCTGTTCTTGAGAAAAGAGCAGTTTCGGTCAGAGCTCTCTCAGCCCCACCTACCTCACAGGGTGTCTGTTGTGGGGAGGGGAAGGGAAAGGAGTTTGTAAGCCGCTCTGAGACACCTTTGGGTAGTGAAGAGCGGGGTATAAACCCAATCTCTTCTTCTTCTTCTACAATACTGATATATCACTGGAGCATTGTAACAACAGACTTAGCCAGCTCTCTGAATTCCCAGATCTCCTTACATTAGAAAAGTAAGTCTCTAGTGTTCTCCCTCACAGAGATATAAGTAAAAAGGCATATCTCTGTGAGGGAAGAAGCTAGAGACTTACTTTTTTTAAGTGAAAGCTGGGAATTCAAAGAACCTGCTAAGCCTATTGTTACAATGCTCGAGTGACATACTGATATAGTGCCATTTTTTTAAAGTGGGGGGGGGGGGGTTTGCTGTGAAACCACCAATGACAACAGCACTCTCTTGAAAATCCTCATTACTGAAGGCATGTGCGGAAGAAAACAAACTGACTCCACAACTGTGAAAATGCAGAGGGAAGGCAGATATGCAGAAGAACCGTGTCCAAATGATTCCAGTACTTGTACATAGACTCTCAGGAAAACCAGGAGTAAGCTGAGTATACTGAAAAGCCGGCAGGGATTATACAAACCCATTTTGGGCATCTGAAAGCAACTGCTTCTTGCCAGTAATGCAATAACTTACTTACTAGCACTCGTTAGCAGTCTTTTGAGAACATATGGCAGATGTGTCCAAGAACTAATCAAACGGAAAATTGCTAACTGCTGGCTAAAATTGGCTTAAATTAAGACATCACTGCATGTGGAAGAACAATTAAAATTGAACCTTCTGCAAACACCCTAAGGATTACAGTTTTACCCCACAAAGTCAAGTTAAATGTACATGCAAAGAAAGCAATTTCTCTCTCCCAGTTCACAAGAAAGAGCTCAATGACACTACCTTTGGGCAAATCTTTGGACAAAGCTTTCATGAAGAAGGCTGTCTTCTCACGGGAGGTATAGCTATTGAGATGTGCACCCATGCTCTCCACTTCTTTTTCAAAGGCTGTGCCAGGGCGTTTCTTTGTGCCCTAAGGAGATATCAAAAGGCAAACTGGCAAGTCAATAGGTTCAAGCGCTTGCCTGTGGGTCACTGAAAGCTACATTCTGTCTCTCTGTGTGGCCTGGTGTCCTCCTTAGACCACTGGGCAGGATATAAACTCAAAGAAACAGTTCAGATGTTCAGCTATCCTGTTTCCATGAAATACTGTGACAGATTCTGTGTGTAATTTTGGAAACCAATACACATTAACAAATTAGTCTCCCTGAAGGTCTTAAGTCAGTTTGAAGACTCACTCTGATGTGACCAATCAGAACTATCAGTATAGTTTTATAAACAAACAAACAAAAACAAACCCACCCTCATGCTTCTCAAATACACTGGGTTGTGTGGTCCATCAGAGCAAACTATGTTCTGTTTCCATGAGGGGAGGAGCCTCTGGCCTCAGCAGGATATGCCTTGTCCCAAAGAGATGTGCTGCCCCTTCACTGAATGAAGTGGTAGGACACAACCCCCTTCAGCCAATGGTCCAAACAGCCTAAGAGCTCTTGCCAAGGAGGTTTTGAAGATGTAACATTATTTTTTTAAAAAAATCAAAAGGTGTAGCGATTTTAGTCTGTAGCAGCGAAAATAATCACCTTTTATGCCACCTTATGGATGAACTATAGAATGGCATGAACTTTTTATGGGCCAGAGCCCAGTTTTCAGCTGTATGAACTGCCGTGTTAGACACACAGAGATTATACCCACCCACAGATTACACCCAGAGGGGTGCAAAAGAAATAGGTTATAAAAAATGAGGCCCAAAGGGCATGAAAAGCAAAGAGTTGAGGTAGATCTGTAGCATTTCTGTGCAGATCCCAAACATGTTCAAGAACAGAACAGAATGATTCAATCACAACAGCAGTCATCAGCGGAAATACTGTTTCACTAGCTACAGTATGTTAACTTAATCCCTTTACTGGGGAAAAAAAAAACACCCCAAAGACTCCATTTAACCTAAACAAAGCAGAATTAACTTTGCTCAAACAAATTCCAGTCCATGACCTGACACAGCACAGCTAGTAAAACCAGTGACTGCTGTTCTGATTTAATCACTTTGTTCTTATCTCATATATACAAAGACGTTACAAATCAACTTCTATTCCTTTGAATTTCATAGCTTTTTGACCTCACCCTGGTGACAAACTTCTCTCTTCCTATTTATCTGCCAACTGAACTTCATGCATCTGATGAAATAAGTGCTAGTCCGTGGGGGGAAAAAAGTCACAATACATTTTCAGCCTTTAAGATGGCGATTTTGCTCATTAAGAAGATCCAGAGCCCTAAATAAAACCGAGGTGTGTAATTTTTACCAGTAGCTCTAAATCTCAAGCGGTGCTCTCTTCTAAACTTACTGAACTTTTTTTGGGACCGCCATGCAAAGTGACTTCACACAACTTTCCTTCTCCTCAACATAAGGTGCAGGGATCTCACTTCATTTAATACTGCACATGTTTATATTTTTCATGTTTCCTATGTATAAATATATAGCAACAGGCTGTATTTCATAGCCATTTGGAGCATTATGAAGAGGTGACTTCAAAATCTGCCATAGAGCCTCTTGAGTCCCTTCTTCCTTCCTGGTCCCACGACCCACCTACAGGAAAAGGGCAATCTACTTTTAGGTCTCAATATACTGTTTGGGAACTGCTGCTCTGGACAATGGGCTGGATCCAGCAGTCTGTGGACACAAGGACTGCAGGTCTTTCTCATTCATGTCTCCCCCCCCCCCCCCCCCAGTCTTTCCCAGCCCTGGGCAAGTTTACTCCCAGGATCATAGGACCTCCACAGAGCAATAGCTGTGAGAGTTGGGATGCTACAGTGGGGATGGGAAAGGGGGTGGAAAGGCCTGCTGGGGTGAGAGGAATGTAGAAGACACCTATGACTGTCCACATGTTATGCAGATGGATTGCTGGATCCAACCCCAATTTCCCCAATCTTGTTCTCAAAGATGACTAAACTTTAGGTCAGAAGCAATTCCCAAAGACTGCACTTATATTTAAGCACTCAGATAGGGGCATAGCAGAAAAAAGAACTTGGTTAAGAGGGGGGAAAACAATGCCACGAAACTTTTAAAAATCAGGCCAGTATAGCCTGGAATATATACATAGGCTCACATTAAGGAACAGTAATTTTTTTGAATTTATTTATTTATTCAATTTATATCCTGCCCTCCCTGCTGAAGCAGTCTCAGGGTGGCTTACATAAAATTTATTAGACAGATAAAACAAAGAAGTCAAATAAAATATAGATATAAACACAACATAAAGTGCTAGTGCAGATCATATGGCGAGAGGTGTTAGCAGCATCAGCATAATATGAATACAGTCAGCTAATATTTCACTCTGGGTCATATTTACAGTTTGGCACCCTTTTAAGACTTTTCAGAATTCAGAATGTTGGATAAAGAACACATAATCAGCTCTTTCATCAATCATCACAGAAATAAGGACAGCCTGTCACCTCACCTTGAATGCCAGATGTTCCACAAAATTGCTAACTCCATTGTTCTTTTCATTTTCATAACGGCTTCCGACATCAAGCCACACCCCTACCTGACATAAATGAAGACTGATTAGATATATTTAACAACAAACCTTGCTTTAGAAGAAATTGAATGCCATTAAAACAGTGCACTGAAATCAAGTGCTTAAACAGTGGTTCTACTGCATGAGGAATTATGATTTTATTTATTTATTTGATTTATACACTGCCCTCCCCATAATGGGCTCAGGGCGGTGTACATCAATGAACATAGTACAATTAAGACTATGTTAAAATGACAGATTGCACAGAATATCATAAAATACCATGTAAAAACAGAGAGATCAGATGTCAATCAAATCCAGGTGCCTATTCAGATGTCTAATCAGATCCAGGTCACTGATCCAGGCCAAAAGCTTGGGGGGATGGGGGATGATGACGTCTGCTGCCTCAACCAAATGTCCGGTGGAAGAGCTCCGTCTTGTAGGCCCTGTGGAACTGCAATAAGTCCTGCAAGGCCCTGATCTTGCAAGGGAGGTCATTCCACCAGGTGGGGGCCAGAGCTGAAAAAGCCCTGGCCCTGGTCAAGGCTAATCGGATGTCCCTAGGGCCAGGGACCACCAAGAGATTTTGATTTGTGGACCTCAGTGCCCCCAGGGCTCAAACGGGGAGAGGTGGTCTCGAAGGTATCCTGGCCCCTGGCCGTATAGGACTTTAAAGGTAAGCCCCAGCACCTTGAAACGGATCCGGAATTCAATATGCAGCCAGTGCAGCACTGGGTGGATACGAGCCGGCACAGGTGTTGCCATCAACACCTATGCTGCCACGTTCTGGACTAGCTGCAACTTCCGGAGCAGAGTCAAGTGCAGTCCCATGTAGAGAGAGTTACAATAGTCCAGTCTGGAAGAGACCATTGCATGGGTCACTGTAGCTACGGCTCGGGGAGTGAGATATGGGGCCAACTGCCTAATCTGTCTCAGATAGAAAAAGGCAGACCTGGCAGTGGCAATGACCTGTGTCTCCATGGAGAGGGAGGCATCCAGGAACACCCCCAGGCTCTTCGCCCCCGAAGTAGGCATCACTTGCTGGAAACATATAAACTGGAGTTTGCGATTATAATAAGTTACCTCAGTGCTATATTTGATTCACCTTGGACATTTTATCCCTGATTTTACCTGACCTTTTCCCCTGTACATTGAACAAAATATTTTGTTTATCTAAACTTTAAAAAGCCTCTAATGTACCATGTTCAGACGTGTAACTTAAGAGGGTAATCTTGTCTCTCCCCCCAAGTTTCTGGGCTGAGCCAGCATCAAAATTTAATAAAATAACAGGGTGGGACAGCCAAATTTCTTCAGAAAAGAAGAAAATAAAGGGGCTGCTCAGAAAGGACGAAAAAAACTGAGGGAAAATCCTGTGTCTGAGTGAAGGAATGGGGCTAGGTTGTCATGGGGGACACTCTGCTGGTGGGGAGAGAAGACGTATTTAGATTGGTTTTTTAACTTTTTTATAAGTTTTGTTTAAATGTGTATCAATTTGTTTTTATATTGTTGTCACCCACCACCCATTTTATTCAAAATCTAAGCATCATTACATACACCACTGGATTTTGGTCTAAATGTAAGAGATTATAATTCTAAACTCAATTGTAAAGGAATAAATCCCACTGAATTAAAAGGGACTTATTTCTGAATAAAATGTATTCACTTCATTTACACCCCATCCTTCCCAAAGCAGTTAATATTGTCCTCTTTCCCCCCAAAACGACAGGAAGGTTAGGCTAAGGGTGTGTGACTGGCTGAAACAGGCATGCCATTTGCCTGCTTCTGTTGGGCATTCCCCCACTGGCAGGGTCCTCCCATCATCCCTTGCTTCTGGGTCAGCAGGAGAAACAATGAGAGGTGAAAACTCAAACATGACGTTAGTGCATCAGCTGATGCTCTGGAAACTCCAGAGTAATAGCACATCACACACCACATCTGCCCCCAGTCCTGCACCCAAAGCTCCCGGGGTACCATGCAAATGGCCTGGCATCCCAAGGATGCCCAGCAAACATCCATGGCAGAATGGGGATTCAAACCTGAGTCCCCTAGATCCCACACCAAACTTGTTGAAACAAAACACAGACATCCACAAGAAATGCTGAATTGTTGCGTTCTGCCTTCTCTGATCCAATTGGTAATTGGTTACCAAAAGGAACCATTTAGGGTTGGGTTAAGTTGCTTATTTATCTTGGTTTCTAAGTTCTAGAATTTTTGGCCTGTTTTCAAACGGCTACTTTCTGTCAGGAAACTCAGGACAAAGGCAAGTTAAACTTACTGTACAAGTAGGCTGGTTTGACTGTTCAGAAGCTACCCGAAAGCCATTGTCTAGAGTGGTGATCTCTGTCTCAGGGAGGCTATGCAGCACCTGGGCATAGGCTGCAGTACTTCCTCTTCTTGTCGAACTCCACAAGGCTGGCTAAAGAGAGGTCTACTATCAAACCACAATTTATAGAACAATGTGAAATTAACGATACACGCAGAAAAAGTCAGCTAATATAGATGCATGATGAAGCTTTAACATTTAATGATAAAAACATAAGAAAATAAGAAGAGCCCTGCTGGATCAGACCAGTGGTCCATCTAGTCCAACATCCTGTCTCACACAGTGGCCAACCAGCTCCTCTGGAGGGCCAACTACAGGGCATAGAAGCCGAGGTCTTCTCCTGACGTTGCCTCCCGGCTCTGGAATTCAGAGGATTAGTGCCTCTGAACATGGAGGCTCCCCTCAGCCACCAAGGCTACTAGCCACTGATAGATTCATGGTGGATAGGTCTAACTAATCCCCCTTTTAAAGTTGTTTATTCCTGTGGCCATCACTACATCCTCTGGCAGCAAACCCCACATTTTAATCACTCTCTGTATAAACAAGAATTTCCTTTTGTCCATTCTGAATCTACTGCTCATCAATGTCAGTGGTGCTCACGAGTTTTAGTATTTGGGGAGAGAGAGAGAAAAATTTCTTTGTCAACTCTCTCCACCCCATGCATAATTTTATAAACCTCTATTATGCCCCCCCTTAGTCTCCTCTTTTCTAAACTGAAATGTCACAGACTCTTCATCTTTTCCTCATTGGGAAGGTGCTGCAACCCCCTAATCTTCTTGTTTGCCCTCCTCTGTGCTTTCTCCAGCTTTGCAATGTCTTTTTTGAGATATGGTGACCAGAACTGTACACCGCATTCAAAATGAGGGTGCACCAGAGGATCTATATGGGGGCATTAAATGTTCAATGATGTATGGGATTATGGAACGCTACTTGATGGACTAAATACCATTCAGACACTGTGTAAATATTTATAAACCAATCTCCAAAATAAGAAAAAAATAAATTCCAACTCTCCAGACTGAAACACACATATATTTTACACACCCTGCTGCCAAACACAACACAAAGCTCCAAAACACAACAACTTGCAGTCTGCTCCAGGCAAATGCTGGACACTCACAACACAGAGAATAAGAGTTTACGCTTCTCATATAACTTCATACATACTAAACTGAAGAACTTTATTTGAGGTTAAAAAGAAGTAGCTTTAGCCCTGACCTAGATAGCCCAGGCAAGCCCGATCTCATCAGATCTCGGAAGCTAAGCAGGGCCAACCCTGGCAAGTATTTGGGAGGGAGACCTCCAAGGAATACCAGGACTGGGATGCAGAGGCAGGCAACAGTAAGCCACCTCTCTGAAATGTCCAAGCCCCACTAGGGGTCACCAGAAGTCAACTATGACTTCCAGGCACACACACACAAAATACTCACCAAAAAAGAGCACTTTTAGAAATACAAACAAGAAAAGGCCCAATACTTTTTGCTAAGACAAGCAAAACACCTTTCACTGGATTTTAACTTGATTTAAATTCCATAAACAGTATTGTAGGCTTCAGTAAAGACTCAGACTTGTGTTTCCAAAAAATTACGCTTAAAAATAATTGCGTGTAGCCAAAGCACCAAAACTATCCTTCACAGACTCTTCAGATTTTGCCATCATCAATTTCCCTGTACTCAACTCCCAAAAAGCACCTTACTAAAAGAAGCCCTAAAAATCCATTCACAGGATGCTGGGAGTGGACTACAACATGAACTAGGAAAAGATGACTTGAGTTTGGATACACAGTAAAAGAGTTATAGCAGTGCTTCACCACAGAGCCCTGCATTCAGAGTTTTCTGCACAGCCTCATATTTTACCACACCTCAATCACTTTTTCCAAACAAAGTTTCGGCTTTTCTTCAGGCAGGATACCTGTGCTTTTAACAGTAAAACAACAGGCAAAATTAAATGGATGTTGCTTTCCATCACAGCATCTTCATTCAAGAAAAGCTGCATCTTTTAATCTTCCACCTCTCACACAGCTGTAACAAGTAGTCAGAAAGAGACGGTAGCTCTGTATCACAGGAGAGCAGAAATTTTTCAGTCTACAATGAACATTAGGAGCCAGCCTTGTGATAAACTTCACCACATACTTAAATTCAGTTCATGCTTCTGTCTGGTTTCAAGCAGCATTAAAACTGTACAAAGTCCCAATTTATTCTGCAACACTCACAATCAGGAGAGGATTATAAATTGACATTTTCTTTTGCCCACCTGTTCAAGGGCTAATGGTAAAACGAAACAGGCACAGCCTAGTATAGTGCCATAATGAGGCTTAGTTAAGACGCAAAAACGAGGGGGGGGGGGAATCATAGTCCCAGGATGCCATAAAGGGTAATGCACGAAGTACTTAATTTTACACAGAAATAGTGCTACTAGGGATCGACCTTACAAAGGGAGCCCTGCAAAATTACCCCTGTGTGCGAAAAGTTTGCAGTTGCTCAAGAGCGAAGGAAGGGACTCCCACACGCACGATGCACACCCGTTTTTTAAAAGAAAAAGACAATGGTCCAAAATGGGCGCTGTGATGTCGCCGCATGGGCAAGGCGAGGGGGAAGCACAAGACCAAGAATACTTGCAAGCAATTATTCTTGTACTTAAACCAGTCTTGAATCAAGGGACAGGCGGCTGCAGCTGGGCCTGGCCTTGTTCCCCTTGACCTTCAGGGGAACTGAAGGCGCCTCAGCAGGTTTCCTCCGTACTCTTTTCTGATGTTCTCGCGCTGCCCTCTTCTGTGCACAGGAACACAGCCAAGCAACCACTCACCGATGACTGAGAACTCCTCAGAAGAGCCCGACTAGCAACACTACCCGCCGCCCGGCATACAGAGGACGCCGCCATCTTGCCCCAAGCAGCTTGACAGACGGACAAAAAAGAACAGCGCATGCGCCAGAGGAAGTAGGCCTCCCCCGCAAAAAAGAAAAAAAGCCCACGCATGCGCATGTGAAAGAAGGCTGTGCTATGGAATGTTTCTTTCTACCCGTATGATGTAGGCGGAGCGACATTTTTCCATAGAGATGAATTACAGAGCGGTCGTCATGCTTTTCATTACAGAGCCGAGACTAACCAGTGGTCTTTCAACCTAAATGCCAGAGACGTAGAGGGAAGCGAGCGATCAAGAGCTTTGGAAGGATCTTAAAACTATTATGACGCGATGAATTTCTGAGTCTTCAAAATGCCCCCACCGCTATTATTGTTTCCGTGGATACAGAAAAGGCAAGAACTTCCGGTCAAAACGCTTTGAATTGGAAGTCAAACTGGAAAACCTGTTCCATTGCAGGCAGCGAATGACAGTGTGAGCTGCGATACCATGCGACCCTGGTGTTTTTCTATCTTTACGAGGATAGGCATAAAAAATACCTTTCTCCCTCTACATTCATCTCCACTTTGTCTCTGCAGTCAACATGCTACTTAAGGTTGCCAGCTCTGGGTGGGAAATACCTGGAGATTTGGGGGTGTGGAACCTGGGGAGGGACCACTGCAAGGTACAATGCCATGGAGTCCACCCTCCAAAGCAGCCATAAGGACATAAGAAAAGCCAATGTTGGATCAGGCCAATCATGGCCCATCCGGTCCAACACTCTGTCACACAGTGGCCAAAAATACCAGGTGCCACAGAAGGTCCACCAGTGGGGCCAGGACACTAGAAGCCCTCCCACTGTTGCACACCTCCCCAGCACCAAGAATACAGTGCCTCACTTTCCCCAGAGTCCCTTGTGGCTAACAGCCACCGATGGGCCTCTGCTCCATATGCTTATGGAGATTTTTCTCCAGAGGAACTGATCTTTGTGGTCTGGAGATAAATTGTAATAGTGGGAGATTACCAGGCCCCACCTGGAGGCAGGCAACCATAATGTCACCTCTGTAACAAACCCCTGTAAATCTGTTTGCTGGGTGCAAAATGGGGGTGAGCATCTGCCCTATGAGCAGTGACCTGCTTCAGTCCACTTTCTGGGGGAAATTCTTCATCCATTGTCTTTGGCTTTCTAAGTATGTGCATATCCTTAAGTATTTCACATATAAAAAGGGGGATACTTGTGTATCTGCACTTTACTTATTTCCACATTTTTACAATCGTGGGAATAAGTACATTACAAATACAGACTTGTAATCTAGAAAAATAAGCAGTTTTATGGTATCTTATAGACTAACAAAATGTTATTACAATGTGAGTACATTTTGTGTGCTAGGGCCTACCTGCAAGGATGCAAAGTGTTTAGTTATTGCTGGAATGAAATGTTGTTAAATGGTAAGGTGTCACAAAATGCCAGTTTATTTTATTGCAACAGACTAAAATGGCTATATTTCTGGAACTGTAAATTACAAGTATTTTCATGCACTGTGTGAATTCCACCTCCACCCCGAAACATTGCTGAAGACCATTCTCCAGCTGCCCAGTGCTGCATTTGTCACTTTGCGTATCCTGACACAGCTGTCGAAACATGTCAGTAGGCTTCCATAGCAGATTCCTTGTTTTCAAATTTAAGAATACGTAATGGCACACACAGTGGATGTCCTTCTTGCCCTATTTACAAGGCACCTATAGCCTTGAATTCAATCCATGAACAATAGGCTTTTAACATATAGTTATTTTTAAAAGGAAATAAATACACCTGATTGTTGTTATGAAGCATTCTCTTGAAGGCCGTACTATTTAGGAAATACTATAATGGATGAATTGCTTATAGGAAGATTATTAAGACTTTCTATTACAACACTTCTGATAAAATTTTTTATTATAACAGTAACTCTGCAGATAAATTATTAATCACAGCTGAATTGTTAACAGTTTTAAAAGTTGCAAAAAATTGGATTAGTACTTTGCTCTAAATGCAGTTCAGAACAAGCAGACAGGTAGCTCAGGATTTCCCCACTCATCCATTTTATACTTATAACACTCTTGTTTGGTAAGAGGTTGAGAGAGAAGCAATGGACCAAAGGTCACCCCTTACTTCTCTTTTGGTAAATGTGATGAAGTCAAGCATGGTATAGGTACAGAAATCTGACTTCCAGTATTGAAATTATAAGTGTTTAATAAAAGAATAAATCACGTACATAATTTCTGTATGCGGCAGAACTGAGCAAAGATTAAAAGAAAAAAATAATAATTCCAATCCTTCTAACCCTGTTCTACATTTATCATAAGAAATTAAGAGCCATGCTGGATAGGGTTGCCAAGTCCAAATTTACTTACTGCGGGGGAGTCCTGCGCCATCCTGGGAGTCCATGCTGCTGCAATGACACCACCCGGAAGTGACGTAATCACGTTGGCACGTTGGGGGCGGGGCCACTAGGATTCGAGGAAGAACCATAGAGTTTCCCCTCAAATCATAGAGCGTCCCGCCCCCAACGTGGCCAGCGTGATGATGTCACCTCTGGGTGACATCATCACGCTGGGGACGTGTGCCGGAAGGGGGTGGAGTTCCCCCTGGGGCCCGATTTGCTGGTGTCAGGTAACGGGCCTCTCGGGCGGGGGCTTACCTGCCCCCCGGGGGTACTTGGCAAGCCTATTGCTGGATCAGACCAAAGGCCTATCGAGTCCAGCATTCTATTCACGCGGTGGCTAACCAGCTACCTTTAGGAAGCCTACCAACTGGAAGATTGCAACTGCATCATCCTGCCTGTGCTCCTCAGCAACTAATTTAAAGAGGCATGCTACTTCTGGTACTGGAGGGAGTAGATATTCATCATGATTAGTAGTCATTGGTAGCCCAGTTCTCCATGAATTTGTCCATCCCCCTTTTAAAGCCTTCCAAGTTGGCAGCCATGATCACATCCTGTGGTAGGAAGTTCCACAAATTATATGCTTTGTGAAGAAATACTTCCTTTTGTCTGTCATGAATCTGCCACCCTTCAGCTTCAGTTAATAAGCCCAGGTTCTAGTTTTATGAAAGAGGGGGAAAGTTTCTTCCCGTCCACTCTCTCCACATCATGCACACTTTTATAAACCTCTATCATGTGTCCCCTTACTTACCTTTTTTTCTAGGCTAAACAGCTCTAAGTGTTGTAAATGATCCTCATAAGGCAGCTGCTCTAGCCCCCAATCATTTTGGTAGCTCTTTTCTGCACCTTTTCAAGCTCTACAATATCCTTTTTTAAAGTGTGGTGACCAGAACTGTACACAATATTCCAAGTGTGGTCTCACCTTGGATTTATATAAGGGCATTGTGATAGTGGCAGTTTTATTCTCTATTCCTACCTTTTCATAGCAGCCATGCACAACATTTTCAACAAGCTATTTACTACCACCACAAAGTCCAATGCTTGGTCTGTTGCTGCCAGCTCAGATCCTATCAGTGTATATATGAAGTACGGATTATTTGCCCCAATATGCATCACTTTATATTTGCTCGCATTGATTCTCATTTGCCATTTTAATGCCCCCTCCCACAGTTTGAAGAGATCCTTTTGGAGCTCTTCACAATCTATTTTTGTCTTAACCACCTTAAGTAATTTGGCATCATCTGCAAACTTGGCCACCTCACTACTCATGCCTAACTTCAAGTCATTTGTGAACAAGTTGAAGAGCACCTGTCCCAATACAGATCTTTTGAGGGACCTCACTGCTCACATCCCTTCATTGTGAGAATTGACACTAGATGTTGTCCTTAATAGGTGTCCTTAAATAAGGACAGACACTTTCTTCTTAGAGGTACAAGACCTCAGAAAAGTTCCATTACCTTCATTCTCAGAGCTGGACTTCTCCCATGGTTCCTCAACATGTGGTCAAGATGGGGTCCATCAATAAAGGCTTAGTCTTTCACGCTTGAGACAAAATGGCTAAGAGCAACTAAATGTTTCTGCCTTGTGGTCAGGGTATAATTGATTCTTGCTCTCGCCTTGTGGATCACCCTTCTTTTCAAAGGGAAGGGATACTTTCTACCCTTTGGCCATTTAAATGTTGTATTCCTAGGAATGATTCTTTTGCTGAGTTGTGAGCTGGTATCTCTTTGCTCTCCCCAGGCCAGAGCCATTCACATGTCCATGAGTTGACTCCTTTGAGGCTGGGAATGACCCACCCTGCTAGTGATTTGACTGGTATATTAACTAACCCTGAGAGGTGCTTCCTCACCATAATCCTGTAGTGTATATCCAATTACAGTATCGGATTTGTGGCATTTCTTCATGAGTTCAAAACATGAACTGTAATGAAAATAAATAGGAAATTCTGTCTCATTTTTAAGGGTTTTTTCCTACTGACATAAAGTCTGTACTTATTCACAGCTTGCCTCATTTCATATTTAGATTCTGCATTCACTTTAAAAGATAATGGAGTTTGACAGTGTGGAAAAAGCAGAATTGCACTCATATGAAAAAATATATGCCATTTTTTTCTTTTGCTATTTCAGTTGTTAAGTCACCTTACTAAATTTATACTTTTTGCACAGTGAGTCAGGAATTACAATATATGATTTTAATGGCAAAAAATTCAAGCAATTTCACTAGCAAATGCTGTTCATTTTGTGAGGTGCTTGCCCAAGAAACTTTCTGAGGATCAGATTTCCATACATTTATTATTTCAGTACATATAGGCGTTTCGGTTTTCACAACAGCTAGACAACACCTCCAATTCTTACTTCCTATACAGTGTTTCAGTAAGTGGCATCTGTCATAGCTTTCCCCTTGTGGTCACCCCTGTCTCATTTTCTGAAAAGATTTAGTTCACCTATGTGCATGTGAGGTTGCCCAATCCTTTTCATGAAATTGTTTCTTTCCTGTTTGGGGAAAGCACACCAAAGGACGAGTACACTGCTTTAACCCCTTACCTCCAAGCTGGGAGGGACTCTTTGGGACTAATAATGGGGCGGGGGGGGGGCCAGGGCTCCCAACTTCCAATGAAACCTGACTTATCCAATCCCCCCAGGTCTTGTGTTACTGATTTTTAGGGCTCCAGGCAGGAATATTCAAAACTATCTGTTTTGGCCTTCAGTCACTTGGCCAAATGGGAAAAGCCCCCCCCCCCCACTCATCTATTACCATATACTTCCTCCCTGGATGCAACTCAAGCATTTTATGGCAGGGTTCATAGAGATGTGTATATTTTCCTAGGCAAACAGCCTCTTACCACATTTAGACTTATGAAACAGAATAACATTTCTGTCAATGAAAACAGACATAAATCTACAACTTAACCTTGTTCCATGATCTGATTTTAAAATTTCAGTCCAAGAGGATGAAAAAAAATGAGTAGATGTTCCCCAAGGAATCAAAGTTAATTTCCTGCCTTTACTTTATGACAGAGATTTTCATGCAGTCAAAGGATACTTGTAGGCAAACTTGCCGAGTCAAGTGGCAGAGATGAATGGAAAATCCGTATCTTTTATTGACTGAAAAAGAACATTCCCCAAACAAGCAAAATATATTTAATATTTGGAAGTGTTTTTCCCTTGGCAGGAATTGTGGTGCCTGAAGTAGGTTCAGAGGACTAGAAGATCTTTTGCCTCCAATGTCTGGATTCACAATTCCTCCTGAATTTGTTCAGACTTCTACATACTAAACCTTCAGTCTCCCCAGTTTTTCAAGCACTTGATAGGTAGCTTCTGTCTTCAGTAAATTCACAGTGTTATTGACTTTTACCAACAGAAACAGCAGTTCAGTCAATCAGCTCAAAATGTGTTGGAGTGTTTTCTACTCAAGAGGTCGATTCACTGGTTACATTTTGGTGTTCACCATGGCCTATGAAGACAAAGACAATGGATTCTGGTTTCATACTTCACATTAACTGAATACCCCTTTGGTTTCCTGTTCACCATCCAAAGTGCACATATTTCTGATAGGTTGGATATAGAGTCCTCCAGAGCATGTTCAATAATGATCTTTCTCATGCCCATCAGAGGAAATGCCAAGACTCACGCAAAGTTCATGTCTCAAAATGGCTAAAAAAAGAGCCTCCTCCTCTGTGTTCAGTGTCTTCTGTGTGTATCACATCCCTAATTGTTTGATGCTGTGGGGGAAACCTGCTAATTCTGATGAGCGGAATAAAAATCCCAATAGGTTGATTTTATGTCAGGTTTTTATTCTGTCGTTTCATCAGTTCATCAAAACTGGGCTATTGTTATTAGGATTCTGGGGGTAGGGTGTAGTTTTTGGTTGTTGCTGCTTTTTCTGCTAATGTATTTCATTTTGTGATTATTAATTTTAGGTTTTTTTAATTGAGCCAGTGTGGGGTATTGGTTAGTGGTTAGAACAGGAGTTGTCAACATGACAGCACCTTTCCTGGCACCCACCAAATGTTTTTGAAAGCAGATGAGGCCGGGGGGGGGGGCTCTTGCACAGCAGGGCTTCTGTTTGGCTGTGAAAATTAAAATAATGTTGTTTCAGTGCATCTACCACACAGTGTTGGTTTTATTCTCTCTCTCTCCTCTTTCCCATTGTATTTCTAAATTATTTTTCTCCCCTTCACTTGGGCTTTCTCTGTGTATGTGGGCTCTGCCTCCTGTAGCAGCCATTTTGTGGACAGTTCCTGTGGCAGCCATTTTGTGTCTGTGCCCCCACCCTGTGTCAGAATTTCAAAGATGCCCATGGGCTCAAAAGGATTGGGGACCCCTGGGTTAGAGTGCTGGTTTAGGATATGGGAGATTCAGATTCAAATCACTACTCTGCTGTGAAGCTTGTGTGATACCTTGGGCCAGTCACTCTCTCTCAGTCTAACCTACCTCACGGGGAGGTTATGGGGATAAAATGGAAGAGAGAAGAAGCTTGCATGCCACCCTGAGATCTTTGAAGGAATGGTGGGATAAAAATATACTAAATACTTTGATTATATTTATTATTTTCATGTGTTATTTTTTGTTATGATGTAAGCTACCTGAGTACCTTGTAGATCAGGTGAATGCATGTTTAATATATAAATGAACATAAGAACATAAGAGATGCCAATGTTGGATCAGGCCAAAGGCCCATCCAGTCCAACACTCTGTATCCCACAGTGGCCAGAAATACCAGTGCCATCAGGAGGTTCACCAGTGGGGCCAGGACATTAGAAGCCCTCCCACTGTTGACCCCCCCCCAAGCACCAAGATGACAGAGCATCACTTGCCCCAGAGTCCCTATCTATACCTTGTGGCTAGTAGCCACTGATGGACCTCTGCTCCATATGCTTATCTAATTCCCTTTTGAAGCCGTCCATGCTTGTAGCTGCCACCACTTCCTGTGGCAGTGAATTCCAAGTGTTAATCACTCTTTGGGTGAAGAAGTACTTCCTTTTATCCGTTCTAACCCGACCGTTCAGCAATTTCATGGAGTGCCCACGGGTTCTTGTATTGTGAGAAAGGGAGAAAAGTACCTCTTTCTCTACCTGCTCTTTCCCATGCATAATCTTATAAACCTCAATCATGTCTCCCCTCAGTCGTCGTTTCTCCAAGCTAAAGAGCCCTAAGCGCCTTAACCTTTCCTCATAGGGAAAGTGTTCCAACCCTTTTATCATTCAAGTTGCTCTTTTCTGCACTTTTTCCAAAGCTATAATATCCTTTTTAAGGTGTGGTGACCAGAATTGCACACAGTATTCCAGATGAGGTCGCACCATTGATTTATATAGCGGCATTATGATATTGGCTGATCTGTTTTCAATACCCTTCCTAATAATCCCCAGCATAGCATTGGCCTTCTTTATTGCAGTCACACACTGTCTCGACATTTTCAGTGAGTTATCCACTACAACTCCAAGATCTCTCTCTTGCTCAGTCTCTGCCAGTTCAGACCCCATCAATGTGTATTTATATTTAGGATTTTTGGCTCCAATGTGCATCACCTTGCACTTGGCCACATTGAACCCCATTTGCCATGTGGACGCCCACTCGCCCATCTTTGACAGATCCCTTTTGAGTGCCTCACAATCCTCACTGGTTTTCACCACCCTGAACAACTTCGTATCATCCGCAAATTTAGCCACTTCACTGCTTACTCCCAACTCCAAATCATTAATGAACAAGTTAAAAAGCAGTGGACCAAGTACTGATCCCTGTGGTACCCCACTGCTTACCCCCCTCCACTGGGAGAACTGCCCATTTATACTCACTCTCTGTTTTCTATTAATTAGCCAGTTTTTGATTTTTGAGCTTACTTAGGAGCCTTTGATGAGGAACTTTATCAAAAGCTTTCTGGAAGTCAAGGTAAACAATATCTATTGGATCCCCCTTGTCCACATGTTTGTTCACCCCCTCAAAGAACATTAACAGGTTAGTGAGACAAGATCTTCCCTTACAGAACCCATGTTGAGTCTGCCTCAATAGGTTTTGTTCATCTATGTGCCTACTAATTCTTTCCTTAATAATGGTTTCCACCAATTTACCCGGTATCGACGTCAGACTGACTGGCCTGTAATTTCCCGGATCTCCTCTGGAACCCTTTTTAAAGATGGGAGTGACATTAGCTACCTTCCAGTCCTCAGGAATGGAGGCTGATTTTAAGGAGAGATTACATATTTTTGTCAGGAGATCCACAAGTGTGTACAGGTCACTGCATAGTACAGGTCACTGCATAGCAGTCTTTGCAAGAACTCTACAGGAAGTGGGGAGGGTTAAAGGCTGAGAATGCGTGGCTTGTCTAAAGCAGTCTAGAGAATTCACAGCAAAGTTAACATCTGAACTTGGGTACTTACCAGGTTACAGCTCAGCCATTATATGACTACACCAGCAGTGGGGTGGTTTAAACAAAGGCACCTTATGATAATACGAGTTCTGGAGAGCATGCAGTGGCTTGGCATTGACGGAGAGAACCTTCTTAGCACACAAAATAAGGGATGACCATTTCAGGCTGGAATATGGAAAGTATACTGGGCATTCAATGCAGAGGAGACTAACAATGCAATCCTAAATATTCACACCTTTCTAAGAGCACTGACTTCAATAGATTTAGAAGGGTGTAACTCTAGTTATGATTGCACTATAAAAGACACTTGTGATGGAATAAAGAGATTCACTGAACCGGTTATAGAGGAACAAGACTTGAATAATGAGATTTGAAAATGGATGTCTGGCGTGGAAATAACAACAAGGAACTCATACATATATGCATGAGACTTGGGGGATTATTCAGGAGTATAATTTTCAGTAAATGAAAACAAAAACTGCTTACTGTGGCAGTTTGTGGCAAGTTTCTTCCTTGTTTCCTAGTGACATAGGTAACAGCGTCATGCACTGATACAAAAAGGTGGTGCTTGGTGATGGTTTCACTGAAGAAGTTGCCTCTTTCCAGCTCTCTTATGACGGAAGCTGTGGAGAGATGAACAAGGCATGGCCATGGACAGATGTGTTTTCAGGTGCTGAGTGACATGACCACTTTGGCCCCCCCCCCACTAGGCAAACCAATGAGGGCCAAAATCCATCTATCAACTATGCTTCCTCTCACCTAAGGAATTTTCTTGCTGGATTTTTCTCATCCACTTTTCTGTCTCCAGCAGTGGCCAATCAGATGCCTCTGAGAGCTCACAAGCAGGGCAGGTTATAATGGCCATGCTTGAAGGAGATCCATTGTTTACTTAATGGTAGTAATAATGTTCATGCTGGGATGCATGAATGCCACCTATGATGTAACACTGGTTTACGGACTGAAGAGAATTCTCAGTGATGCACAGGAATCTACACTCAGTATCTCCTGCAGATTAAAGTTTAGGTTCAACCAGCTTTAGCATAAACAAAAATGCATCTCATCGAGGTGGATCCAACTATGCTCCAAGGAGCCTTCCTCTAGCCTAAAGAGTATTCCTCCAATGTAGGTGGCTCTTCCTCAAATGGAAGAGCCATTTAAGTTGGAGGAAATTTTCTTAGGCTACAGGAAAGGCTTCAAAGTTTGCTTAGTAAAGGGGTAGGATGGTGGCAAGATCCACCCCCCACTATCTTTAAACAGGATTTATTTTCAGGCATCCTCCAGGCTTAAGTTGTACTTTATTTGTGCCACAGTATCTAATATGATTAGGGTTGCGAAATCTGGGCTGTGAAATTTCTGGAGATTTGGGGGTGGACTTTGGAGAGGGCTTCGTATGGGGAGAGACCTAATCAGAGTATAATGCCACAGAGTCCACCCTCCAAAGCAGCTATTTTCTTCAGGTGGACTGATCTCTCTTTTCCAGAGATAAGTTGTAATTCTGGGGGATCTTCAGGCCCCACTGGGAAGTTGGCACACCTGATATATGATCCTATGTAGAATTACTCTAGTTCAAGCCCACTGATTTTAATACACTTTGCATATGACTGACTGTTAATCACTGACTGTGTCCAACAGTAAATTTTTTAAAAGCTAGATAAAATGACAGATAATGCCACTGTGGGTGAAAAAGAGAAGGGCCAAGTTGAAAGGAAACCAGCAAGAAGAATCAGGCCCTGAGTCCAGAGTTGCATGCATGCACATACACACGCACATAATTGAGACAATGAACATTCTCAGGTGATGGCTTGTTTACTGCTTCTTAATTGGACACAGCTTTCCAGGGCTCCTTACCATGGCAACCCACAAGATACACGTCTACTTCAATCTCCCGGAAATCTCTAAATATCTGCCAAAGACAACAAAACAAATAGCCAAGTCAAAAAACTCTGAGAAATGCAGACAATTTTCTTGCCCATCCTGTCAGGGAAAAAAATGTTAAGATAGGTGTCCCACAACATCCACATTATTACCACAGGTTCTTTGATCCATCTATTCCTTGATATCAGCTATTACCTTTGTAGGTGATGTCCAGATACTCGTCTATCTATCATATTTTTATTTTGCTCTTCCTTCATGGAGCTCAGGGCAGCATACATGATTTTCTTTCATTTTATTCTTACAACAACCCTGTGAGATATGTTATGTAGAGAGAGAATGACTGGCCCAAGGTTATCCTGTGAGCTTCCAGATGAGCAGGGATGTGAAGCTGGGTCTCCTTAATTCTAGTCCAACCATAGTATCACACCAACTCTCAATTTCTGCCATGGGGAAAGACACCATGTTCATATCTTACCAACTTGGCTCAATGGAGTGTGAACACACCAGTCATTTCCATTACAGATGAGGTTAAAGAGTGGGCTTTAGCAACCAGAGGGAGCCAATGAGAGGGCTTAAATAGGCAGGTTCACCATTACTATGAGATCACAGTCCCAAAGTAATTTAGACCCTTCTTGGAGACATCTTGGACATCTAGCTGGCAATAGTGCTGATATGACAGTGAGTTCTAGGCATTTGAAAGCTTCTCCTCTATAAAGCTCTACCCTGTGACAAATTGACAACTTTTCCTTTTGATTTCATGTGGATCAACTCTGTTATGAGTTGTTCTTTCCCTCTTCTTGCCCCTTACATTTTTTAAGGTCTTTATACAGACAGTATCTACAAAGTTGACAGGAGTGAAGTCAAGGATGAGAGAGTGAAGAGGAGGTTTTTCAACCCCCAGAGATTCCAAGGTGGGTTTGTAACAAGGTTGTGGCTGGATGTTGTTTTGAGGCTCCAAATCCTTCACACTTCCATTATGCTCAGGCACTATTATGTCACCGCCATTGCAATCACCACCTGGCTCCTGTGAGAAAGAAAAAAAAAGAGTTGTCTAATATTTGACAGTTTATTGATCAAAGGGTATTCCTCTCTGTGCCTATGATATCCCAGGAGATGGACAGAGAGCTAGAGCACAGGTCCATTTCTGATAGTCTTCATTTCTCCTGTTAACTTACAACATGAGAGGATTCCCCCTTAGTCTAGAGCCTAGTAACTTGTATTTTGCTCCTTAGAGGATCCGTGTATTTGTCTAGTAAACAGATGTACAAGTTCTCCCTGTAATGATCGTGTCAGTATCTCTTCTATGTGGAAGATGTGGAAAATTGGACATGACACAC